>NC_079196.1:42124267-42291767 GCF_029499605.1 Hyla sarda
TCCCCCTGATCCAGGTGAAACATCTTCGTAGACTGTAACCCCAGTAAAAGCCAAAATATAATGGTTAAGAAGCATTAGCTGCTATAAAAGGGACGCACTAGAATTTCAATCTTTAAGTTTAGTGAGAAACATTGATGATTGATAAAGGTTCAGTACATTGAAGTCATTTTGTAAAGCATAACACTGAAATTCTACAGAATTCACTGCATAAATATGCAAAATATACTTTTACATAAAAAATATGTACAAATTATAAAATGGAAATCACTGGACTAATACGGCAACTCCAAACTATAAGTCATAGGACTAATACATATAAAACTCATTTTTTACCTTTTCTTTAAACCACGACAGGTTAAGGTGCTCTGTCCGTGTAATAATTTTACAGAATAAATAGGGAATGAAATAAAAATAATTCTGTAATCCCTAAAACAATGTTAATGAAATTCTCAGCAGTTATCACAATAAATCCCCAATAAGGAAACATGGTACTAAATTTAACTAAAGCTGAACGCATTTGCTTCTTTCTATCTATCTATCTATCTAATCTATGTCCATCTATCTAATCTACCAATCTGATATTTTATATCTAATAATATTTCTCTAATATTTATTATCTATCAAATCTATCTCTCATAGTTTGTACCTGTCTTCTAATACCTATGTCACATCTTCATATCTGGCTCATTTTAATTAGCTATCTATCATCTATCTATCTCATATCTATCTCTCTCTTTCATATTTTATGTATATCAAATCTATCTCTCACTTTTCTACTCATTTTATATTACCTTTATCTCATCTTATCTATCTCCTATCTGTTTAATCTATTTATTTATCTATGTATCTACAGTATGTATCTGTTTATCTATCTATCTATCTATTTCATATCTATCTATCTATCTATCTCATATCTATCTATCTATCTCATATTTATTTATCTATCTATCTATCTCATATCTATCTATCTATCTATCTCATATCTATCTCATGTCTATCTATCTACCTATCTCATATCTATCTATCTCATATCTATCTACCTATCTGTTTATCTATGTATCTATCTCATATCTATCTATCTATCTATCTATCTATCATCTCATATCTATCTCTATCTACCTATCTAATTTTTAATATCTGACAAATTTTAGCTCTCATAGCTCCTACCCATCTAATAATAAATGTATCTCATATGTATAAATCTATTATCTATCTATGTGATATGTCATATCCATTGAATCTATCTCTTATATTTTCCATCTCTCTAATAATTTCTATTTATCAGATACCCACAATATATACTTATTTCTATCTATTTCCATCTCATGTTATCAAGTTTATTTTTACATCTAACATTTATCTATTATCTATCTGTCCATACAATATCTGTCAGTCTGTTTATCTCTTTTTTTGTCCATCCATCCGACAACAAAATGTAGTTGTATATCATATTTGCGTTATTTGGCTAATGACTTCCCTTTTTTTTTTTTATTTCCAGCCGGCAGTTCCAGCCAATCTCAGAAGCAATATGGTTTGAGAACCTATTATTGTAAACAGGATTGTGGGCTCCTTCTCCAGCAATAAGGATCCTTTTTGCTGTCTCATACGCGGATATATCTTTTGCATTAGCAAATGTTTTTGATTACTAATTAAAAAGGAAACCCTGTGACTCTTTTTATGGAAACTGAAAATACTCGACAAATTATTTAATATGTGAGGTGTCTGACAACTTTAACACTTCCGAGGCTTCTTGTTAATAAATGGAATTTGAGGTAAATTTAAAAAAAAAAAAAAACGAAAAGAATTTAAAAACATTTCATTACATAGAAATTCGATCTCTGGATGCCTATGGACATTATAGACTTAGGTGTTAAATAGACAAAAGAGAATCAACCTGCCTTTAAAAGCACAGCATGACCATGTAATTCTTTTTCCAGTTTGTGGTAAGAGATGATGAAACTTCTTTCCAAGTAGCTATCACCCAGATTTAGTGTGAAAAGTAGTGTAATTGTAATTCACGCCATCAGGGTTTATCAGCTGTTCTGTAGTTAGGGAAAGGCTTGCTTTTCAAATAGGAAAGCTGCCAAGTGCTCTGTGTTACCTCCAGCAAGCTTATCGGATTCAGATAGGAGCCAAAACAGCAGCTGCACACATATGCAAATTGGCAATTAATAGTATAAAATTCTGCAAAAAAAAATCCTCAAAACTGAAAATTTATTGGAACTACCTGAGCTCTAACCTTAGCTCTGAATGGAAGGCTCTGCCTTTGTCCAACGGCCAGGGATTAATTACCCTCTGGGGGCTTCCTGCCTCAGATCAGACATGTACTACATAAAAGTGCCTTGTTTAGCTATGTCTGTGCCTTAGATTGAGGTATTAGAGGCATTATATGGATAAGGTTGACACAAGGAGACGCTATATTGATGACAAAAGTGGCACTGTGTTGGCTATGTGTGATGTTGGCGTCAAGAGAGATTATATGAATGACGTTAAAAAGGTACTTTGGTGGTAAAAACTATTTTTCAGATCAACTGGTGCCAGAAAGTTAAACAAATTTGTGAATTACTTCCATTAAAAAAAATCTTAATCCTTCCAGTACTTATCAGCTGCTGTATGTCCGAGAAGGAATTTGTGTAGTTCTTTTCAATCTGACCACAGTGCTCTCTGCTGCTACCTCTGTCCATATCAGGAACTGTCAAGAGCAGGAGAGGTTTGCTATGGGGATTTGCTTGTACTCTGGACAGTTCCTGACATGGACAGAGGTGGCAGCAGAGAGCCCTGTGGTCAGAAAGAAAAGAACAACTCAACATCCTCTGTAGAATACAGCAGCTGATAAGTACTGGGAGGATTAAGATTTTTCAATAGAAGTAATTTACGAATCTGTTTAACTTTCTTGAGCCAGTTGATATGAAAAAAAAATTGTTTTCTACTCGAGTACCCCTTTAAGAGGCATCATATGGATAATATAGGCCAGTGGTCTCCAGTTTGGAGATTACTGATATAGACAATATATAGTCAAGTAAAACATCATCTTTGACAAACGGCCAAATTATAAAAAAAATAAATAAAGAAAAAACTGTCAAAATTTCTTCCCACACTTTCTGATGATTGATTAAAGGGATATTCCAGAAATTAAAAAGAAATTATAATCAGCTGTTGCCAAGAAAGTTATACAGAAATGATTTCTTTATTAAAAAAAAAATAAAAAATCTTAGTCTTTCCAGTACTTATCAGCGGCTGTATGTTAAAGAGGAAGTTGTGTAAAGACACGATGCTCTCTGCTGCCATTTCTGTCCATGTCAGGAACTGTCCGGAGCAAAAGCAAATCCCCATAGCAAACCTTTCCTGCACTAGACGGTTTCTAACACAGAAAGGGGTAGCAGCACTGTGTGTGACTGGAAAGACTACATGACTTCCTAAAGGGTATACAACAACTGGTAAGTACTGGACGGTGTGACATTTTTTAAAAAATTTTTTTAATAGAGGTAGTTTACAAATCTGCATAACTTTCTGGCACCAGCTCATTTGATTTTTTTTTTTTCTAATCTGAAATACCTTTTTAATAAAGAGCATTCGATTAGCTGCTACTTAGTAACATAGTTCATAAGGTTGAAAAAAGACCAGAGTCCATCAAGCTCAACCAATAACCCTAATGAGTCTCTACTGAGTTGATCCAGAGGAAGGCAAAAAACCCTCATACTAGAGGTAAAAATTCCTTCCCGACTCCAAATATGGCATCAGAATAAATCCCTGGATCAATGTTCTGTCCCTATAAATCTAATTTACATAACCAGTGATGTTATTATTCTCCAAAAATGCATCCAGACCCCTTTTGAACTCTTTGACAGAGTTCACCATGACCACCTCTTCCGGGAGAGAATTCCACAGTCTCACTGCTCTTACAGTAAAGAACCCCCATCTGTGCTGGTGTAGAAACCTTCTTTCCTCTAGACGTGGAGGATGCCTCCTTGTTATAGATACAGTCCTGGGTATAAATAGATCATGGGAGAGATCTCTTTACTGTCCCCTGATATATTTATACATAGTTATTAGGTTGCCCCTAAGCCTTCTTTATTCTAAAATAAATAACCCTAATTCTGATAATCTTTCTGGGTACTGTAGTCCTCCCATTCCCCGTATTGCTCTGGTTGCCCGTCTTTGAACCCTCTCCAGCTTCACTATATCTTTCTTGTACACTGGTGCCCAGTACTGTACACAGTATTCTATGTGTGGTCTGACTAGTGATTTGTACAGCGGTAGAATTATTTCCTTGTCGTGGGCATCTATTCCCCTATTGATGCACCCCATGATTTTATTTGCCTTGGCAGCAGCTGCCCGACACTGGTCACTACAGCTAAATTTACTATTAACTAAGACTCCTAAATCCTTTTCCATATCAGTCGTCCCAAGTGTTCTCCCATTTAATACATAATCCCAGCCCGGATTTTTCCTCCCCATGTGCATTACCTTACATTTATCAGTGTTGAACCTCATCTGCCACTTCCCAGCCCAAACCTCCAACCTATCCAGATCCATTTGTAACAGTGCACTGTCCTCTATAGTGTTTATCGCTTTACAGAGTTTAGTATCATCTGCAAAGATTGCTACTTTACCATTCAACCAATCTACAAGGTCATTAATAAATATATTAAATAGAACAGGACCCAAGACTGACCCTTTTGGTACCCCACTAGTAACAGTCACCCAATCAGAATAAGTACCATTAATGACCACCTGTTTCTTATCACTGAGCCAGTTACTTACCCACTTACACATATTCTCCCTCAGCCCAATCCTTCTCATTTTATGCACCAACCTTTTATGTGGCACCGTATCAAATGCTTTGGAAAAATCCAGATATACGACATCTGGCGATTCCCCCTGGTCTAGTCTGGAGCTCACCTCCTCATAAAAGCTGATCAGGTTAGTTTGACAGGACTGATCCCTCATAAAGCCATGCTTATATGGGGTCATACATTTATTTTTATTAAGATACTCCAGAACTGCATCCCTTTGAAAACCCTCAAGCAATTTACATACAACGGAGGTTAAACTTACCCTCTTAATTCCTATGAAAGCAGTAAGGGTGTTTTTGTTCAATAAATAATGACACAGTGGAATTTGTAGTGTGTTGCTGTTTGTCTGAGGTTGTAGTTATCTAATCTAAAAGGATCTTACCAAATAAGCTTACTTTCTTCAGGGGCCCCACTGACATTACCATGAGCAGTCTCTATAATATATACTATATGCCCTTTGCTGATTTTAAACAATGAATTGGCCTTTACTATTGAGGTGCTTGAGTTGTTGATTATTATTTTATGCTCATTTCAATGTTATACTGGATCCAAAATCTTTAAAAAAAACGCATATTAGACTTCACATATATTAAAGGGGCATTCTTTTGGAAAACAAATTTCTTAAAATCTACTGGTGCCAAAAAAGTTAAACAGATTTGTAAATTGCTTCTATTTAAAAATCCTAATCCTTCCAGTACTCATCAGCTGCTGTATGTTCCTTAGGAAGTTATATAGTTCTTATTCTGCCTGACTACATTGCTCTCTGTTGCCACCTTTGTCCGTGTCAGGAACTGTCTAGAGCAGGAGAGGTTTGCTATGTGGATTTGCTCCTGCTCTGGACAGTTCATGACATGGACAGAGGTGTCAGTAGAGAGCAATGTGATAAGACAGAAAAGAACTACACAACTTCCTCTGTAGTATACAGCAGCTGATAAGTACTGGAAGGATTAAGATTATTAAATAGAAGTAATTTACAAATCTGTATACCTTTTTGGCATCAGTTGATTTAAAAGAAAACAAATTCCACTGGAGTACCCCTTTACGTTCCATCATAATCAGTTGCTTTTTGTTTTTTTTTGTAAAACTGACCATCATTCGTCATTTTCTTTTACCATCTTGTTCCATGAAAGTTTCAGAGCTACTTAGGAGAACACTGCAGGGCAAATTTTCCTTTCCAGTGTCTTGGACCAATCCTGTGTCCCCACTGAAATGATGGGCACTTTCAATGATTTTATTGAACACAATCAGTTTAGTTCTAGCATCAGTTCCCCAGATATAGTGGAAAGTTAGCTGAATCGCTGGACTAGTAATAAGGGGGCCTATTGTGTAAAGTTCAGTTTATTATCCAGATTACGGATGCAGAAACTAAGGTTAAGGGTCTATTCACACGGCAGAATCTCCGCTTGTGGAATTCTGCCTCAAATTAAAGTCCATAGACTTCTATTGGATTCCGCACTCCCATTCACACTTCTGAATCTCTTCCGCAAGCGGAAATTCAAAAGTGTGAATGGGAGTGCGGAATCCCATAGAAGTCTATGGACTTTAATTTGAGGCAGAATTCAGCAAGCGGAAATTCTGCCATGTGAATAGACCCTCATACTACAGTCACCACAACCCTTCAAAGAAACTGTAGATCAAATGCCGCCAATCATTATTAAAAAAAAGTAGCATCTTTATTTTATTATAACAAATCTAGTATAAAAAAAAAAAAAAAAAAACATATATGGAGTCACACAAATTGGTGGGGATAGGCATAGGCAACCATGAATGACAAAATAACAAAAGAAGAGGTATGAAAAATACTATAACATGAACTGTTAAAATAAAGTGCAAGTGTGAATTATGATTAGTAAATCTAACTTGCACAAATGTCAAATCTTCTATCTATCCTCCTACTATATATGAGCGTATATATTATAAATCCATATATGTAGAATACTGATATAAAAATCACACTACAGCAGTTGAAAGAAGTATTGAACACATTCCATTTTTCTCACTAAATACTGCTTCTCAGAGACAACAGTACCTGCTAATTCCAGGTCTTTTTGAAGCTCTCCACACGTGGTCCTTGGCTCTTGGACAACTCTTCTGATTATGCTTTTCACTTCTCTGTCAGAAATCTTGTGAGGAGACCCTGGTCGAGGCAAATTTATGGTAAAATTATTGTCTTCCCGCTTCTGTATTATGGCCCCAACAGTTTAGAAATGCGCCTGTAACCAACGCCATTGTTATGTATTTCAATAATCAGGTTGTGAAGATCTTAAAGGGGTACTCTGCCCCTAGACATCTTATCCCCTATCCAAAGGATAGGGAATAAGATGTCTGATTGCGGGGGTCCCGCCACAGGGAACCCCCGCGATCTCTCCTGCAGCACCCCCTTGTATTGAGGGGGCAGGGCCGTGACATCAATATCCTCCGGCCCCTGTTTCGCCCGTCATCAGGCACGGAGTGAAGTTCGGTCCTTGCACCAGATGACAGGGGGTGCTGCAGGAGAGATCGTGGGGGTTGCCAGCGCCGGGACCCCCGCAATCAGACATCTTATCCCCTATCCTTTGGAGGGTGCGTTCACACGCTATTACTAGCAGCGGGTTTCCCGCTGCGGAAAACCCACTGCGAGTTACGCTACCATTCATTTGAATGGGTCCGCAGACAGTCGGCAAATCTGAAACTATTGCGGACTGTGGACCCATTTAAATCAATGGTAGTGTAACTCGCAGCAGGATTCCCACAGCCGGAAACCCGCCGCTAGTATTAGCTTGTGAACGTACCCGGATAGGGGATAAGATGTCTAGGGGCGGAGTACCCCTTTAAGATCACTCTTCGCTTTTACCCATCATGAAATGTGTCTTGTGTGACACCTTGGCAATGAGACTTTTTTGTAGCTATTAGTTGGGAACATCTGGAAAACATTTCATGTCAATAGCACATTTGGAAATATGGTGACGTATTCAATACTTATTTAATCCACTATATTTATATATGGCAATATTCAATCATTGCAAAACTTAATAAAGTGCATGTGCCTAGAACCAATGTTTGCTATTGTATAATAGAAGTTACTAAACGGTAGTATGGTGCATGTGCATAAATTCAGTATTACTATTGTATAGCCTACAAACTACATGAATATCATAGATACATACCCATAATGGCTGCCACCCTTGGATACTACCAACCCATGTAAAGTACTGTGTACAGGAGACATAATGAGATACATTTTTGCTTTCAACTCTGCCACTTACCATATTCCCGCACCATATTCTGTTTGGAAAGGACCTATTAGACAACAGTTGCTCTGTTTACTGAAATATAAAGCAAAAAAAATAAAAATAAAAACCTTGGTTAGGGTGCATTCACACCACGTTTTTGCAATACAGTTCCCGTGTCAGGTTTTTGATGAAAAACGGATTCCTCAAAACCTGACTAAACTGTATCAAAACGTGTGTACAAATTTTTAGCCCATATATGGTTTGAAAAATGATGTCCGGTTGCATCCCTTTTTTTACGAAAAAAATGTATACGTTTTTAACTTTTCACTCCATTTTGAATAAAGTTTCACTTGTTTGATTGAAATTCCCAAAAAAATAAAAACTGTGCAAAGTCAAAAACCGGATGGTGAAAACCGGATGGAACCGTACACACATACAGTTCTGTACGGTTCCCATTGACTCCCATGTTAAAAAAAAAAAAAAAAAAAAACGTATACGGTTTAATACAGTTTTTAACCCAGACCAAAAAACGTGATAGATTACGGTTTTGGGTACGGGTAAAAAAACTGACAAAACCGTATAAGACGCAAAGTGGACTAAACCAGATGATGCGTTTGACATACAGTTTACAATGTTGAGTCAATGCATACAGTTTTCTATACAGTTCCATGCGTTTTTTAACTTGAAACCGTATACGGGAACTGTATAGCAAAAACGTGGTGTGCATGCACCCTGAGGCTAAGTCTCCACTTGTTTTTATTTTTTTGGCAAAACGCCAAGAAAACACTAATTCTGCCACATGGCATTTTTTGGGCCAAAAAACTCTGCGGCCAGATGTTAGCTGTAAATCAATGAGAAATGGCAAATTTCTAATTCCACTTGCCGTTTTTTCACTTTGGCATTTTTTTAATCCTTTTGTTGTTTTTTCACTTTTTTTGAGTTTTTTTCAGCTCCTTGGCGTTATGAAAAAAACGCTGTCTGTCGCTCAAACCGGCGTTTTTAGTCAAAATCGTGGAGTTTTGCGCTAATAGAAGTCTATGGGAGTGAGAAAACGCCAAGAAAAACGATATGTGGGGTTTAACGTTGGCGTTTTTTCATGCGTTTTTTTAATCCCTAAAAACGCAGGACAAACAACCAAGTGGAGACTTAGCCTTACTCATAACACCATGCAGGAGTGCTTATTTCCTAATGCCTGACCCCCTACTCTTACACTGTTCTGAGGGGTGGAAAGTTTTATGTTGTGCGCTTTATCTTTCTTTCTTCGGGGGATCGTCCAGGCTACCATTTACTTACTTATTAAAATTAATAAAGAAATAAAGAAATAAAATAAAACAATTTAGCTTCTAAACTGCAATAGAAAAAAAAAAAGGAAAGAAAAGGCTATCTAGTAACACAAGCCTATTCTAATATAACACAATGGTCTTTAGGGTCTCTTGAACAACAGCAACAAACCATTACAATTTTCTCCAGAAATTGCTTATTATACCGATAATGACTTCAATAAATTAATTCAATAAATAATGCAGAATACACATAAAAGAGAGCAATATCATCCGGCTAATTTATAATAATTAAGTGGCGGGCTGCGGTGTCACGATGGAGGTGCAGGGCTCATGTCCTCCTTGTCTTATCATCTCTATGACATATAGGAACTAAGGAATTCCTATGGATTGGTACTGTCAGAAATCCAGATGCTGGCCTAACATAATTAAGGGATAATGATACTTGGAAGATGTACGTTTCCTCTATAGACCTGGCTCTGACAGCATATGTCTAATAAAAATCAACATAACTTACTATAGGGCATAAACAGTCAATAGCATCTGTAGTTGGAGGAGAACATGTGACTGGAGGAGAAGAAGCAATTAACTGGATGAGGACGCCTACAGAACCACGGAAGAGAAGAAAAAAAGAGGCAAAGCAGTAATAATCATTTCCATTATTATTTCTTCTAACCCTATAGAGAATAGATATATTGCTCTCTCTCTGCTCTATGAGTGGAGGGGAGTCTCTGATTCAAGGATTTGGAAAAAGAATACAAAAGGGAAAAAAACACCATCATATGTCACACCGTGTTATTTTTATACAACTGTGCAAAGGCATGTTGTATCTGGAGAAAAAAACCATCTGTATGCATATCTATATAAAGGTCTGTGCAAGGGAATATCTTGTAGCAAAGCCTCTTCCTAAATACTGATCCAATGCAAATGATAAAGAAAAAAATAAATGGAAGGTAAAATGTTCAGTTAACTACAGTGTTTCCCAATCAGGGAGCCTCCAGCTGTTGCAAAACTACAACTCCCAGCATGCCCGGACAGCCATAAGCTGTCCAGTTTTGCAACAGCTGGAGGTTCGCAGTTTGGATATAGTCATGTTAAACACCACCTTTGACAAACTGCCAAAACTCCCAAAACTTAATAGAGGTTCTCACACTTGCTGATGATCAATTAAAGGGATATTCCTGAAATTAAGAAATCATTCTAAACAACTGGTGCCAGAAAGTTATACAGATTTGTGAATTACTTCTATATAAACATCTTAATCCCTCCAGTACTTATCAGCTGCTTTATGCTCCACAGGAAGTTGTGAGGTTCTTTTCAGTCTGACCACAGTGCTCTCTGCTGACACCTCTGTCCGTTTCAGGAACTGTCCAGAGTAGAAGAAAATCCCTATAGCAAACCTCTCCTGCTCTGGAAAGTTTCTAACACGGACAGAGTTGTCAGCAGAGAGCACTGTGTCTGACTGGAAAGACTACATGACTTCCTAAAGGGCATACAACAGCTGGTTAAGTACTGGTCAATATGAGTTTTTTTTAAACAGAAGTAGTTTACAAATCTGCATAACTTTTTTGCACCAGCTCATTAAAAAAAAACACACACACACATTTTTAAATCTGAATTACCCCCATTTAATCATGGGCTTTTGATTAACAGCACCTGGCTGCTACTTACCCCCTTAATTCTTATGGAAGCAGTAGGGATGTTTGGGGTCAATAAATAATACATTTGTGGAATCTGTGGCATGTTGTTTATCTGAGGTTGTAATTATCTAAGATTTTTTTCATTATGCTTCTTTGTAAAAGTATTGCTTATTACAGTGTTTCCGAACCAGGGTGCTCTGGTTGGGAAACACTGGCTTATTAAAATAAAGGAGACTCATCAATGTTGGTGCAAAGGAGGAGCAAAGGTGTTGCAACGAATTGTAGCACATATTTCCTTTTCAAAGTCAAGGGGCTGATGAGGATACAAGTCAAGGGTATTAAAGGGGTACAGCGGCCCTAAGACATCTTATCCCCTATCAAAAGGATACGGGATAAGATGTCTGATTGCGAGGGTCCCGCTGCTGGGAACCCCCGCAATCTAGAATGCAGCACCCACCTGTGAGCACTGCAGGAAGCGCTGGAGGCTCCAAGTCTTATGCCTCCCGACCACGGGGGGCGGAGTATCGTGACGTCATGACTCCGCCACCGTGTGACGTCATGCCCCGCACCCTCAATGCAAGTCTATGGGATCGGGCGTGACATTACATCAGCATCATTAATATATTACATGAAAGAATAAATAGAAAAATGCAACTCAGCTCACTCTCCACACAGACCAAGTGGATAAGATGTCGAAGATAGCCCAGATTCTGCAGCGCTGGAGCTCGGAGAAGCGGGCCGCCTACCCGTATGGTTCAAGGGGGAAACATTGGGGTGTCCAGCTTCACAACACATACTGTTCAAATTCAAGCTTTAATAAAAACACGGGAAATCCATGGGTAAAAACAACCACTCCGCCGCGTTTCGAGCTTGATACAAGCTCAAAAGGTGTCAGCATGGATGTTTTTACCCATGGATTTCCCGTGTTTTTAATGGAATTATTAAAGCTTGAATTTTAACAGTATTTGCTGTGAAGCTAGACACCCCAATGTTTCCCCATCAATATATTACAGCTATATCATGATATCTTATTTTTTATTTGTGAACTAAGGTAATGGAAATAGAGGGGTGCTCAAAATTACAGGGGGGGGGGTTATTAATGTTGCTTGTGTGTAGTTGCTTTTCCCCATTTTTTTTCTTTTTTGGCATTGAATTTTATGAAATTAAGGGTTGGTAAATTTGATAAATTTTGCACAAGTACACTAAAGGAAGCTGTGAGATTAAAAATGTGTAAGAAAGCCTTTTTCTAGGGCTCTGCTTGGGGTGGTAGAGATTTGTGAATTGTTCTGTGCTTTGCTTTGCATTGTATATTTGTGAAATTCACACTTCCTAAATTCCTGACCACTGTATGCACAACCAGTGGAAAACTTCTACCAATTCAGCTTTGTCAAAAATCACTTGAGATACAGGGATGTTTTTATTTGCTACATTTTTGCACACAAAAAGGTAAAAAACTATGCTCAATTTTCCCCCTACATAAAATGTTTGGGAAGTTGCCTAGCAATCTGCAGTGTAGGAAGTAGGTGACTACATGGATCTCCATGTTTTGTAGAGAGTAAAGCATAGCCATCTGCTAGTCTGCAAGTGTTAGTGGTATATGCAGATGAAGAGGTATCTTTCTTTAGTAAATGTACAAAACACTGCTGTTTCTAAAATGTTTTTGGTCTTTCGAATATCTTTGGTAGCCGCAACTACATCGGAGGGCACTCAATGTTGAGTGGTAGTATTATAAGACATCTAGGCCATACCATGTGTATATACCATAAATGTCCAGTTGGGAACACCTCTTTAAATAAAATTTTTATCATATGTGTGGTTTATGAAAAGGAACTTAGGTAATAGGAAGGACTAGAATCTGACCCATAGCCCCTAATCAGTAGAACAAATGGTCTAATCTGCAGTGACAGGTACAGAAATATTGATGGCCACTGCTTATTCAATGCTTATTAACCTCAACGGAAGTTCCATTAGGCGTACTCCGGTGGAAAAAAATGTTTTCAAATCAACTGGTGCCAAAAAGTTAAACAGATTTGTAAATTAGCAGATATAGTAGACAAGAAGTCCAGCTCACCGTGCAGTAGTCTTTTCGCCCGGACTGTGCTGTGGCAGGCACACAATGCAGAGAAACAACAGAGGAAGATAGTCCAGCGAGAAAGGATTAGTGACAAATAAAATTCTTCTTTATTGTATTGTAATAAAAGCCAGCATACAGGAACACACATGAACAATGTGACGCGTTTCAGGTGTCGTAGTGCACCCTTAGTCATACGACTAAGGGTGCACTACGACACCTGAAACGCGTCACATTGTTCATGTGTGTTCCTGTATGCTGGCTTTTATTACAATACAATAAAGAATAATTTTATTTGGCACTAATCCTTTCTCGCTGGACTATCTTCCTCTGTTGTTTCTCCAGATTTGTAAATTACTTCTATTTAATCTTAAATCTTAATCCTTCCAGTACTTATCGGCTGCTGTATGCTCCACAGGAAGTTGTATTGTTTTTTTCAGTCTCACCACAGTGCTCTCTGCTACCACCTCTGTCAGGAACAATCCAGAGCAGGAGAGGTTTGCTATGGGGATTTGCTTGTGGACAGTTCCTGGCATGGACAGAGGTGTCAGCAGATAGCACTGTGGTCAGACTGGAAAGAACTACACAACTTCCTCTGGAGCATACAGCAGCTAATAAATACTGGAAGGATTAAAATATTTAAATAGAAGTAATTTAAAAATCTGTTTAACTTTCTGGCACCAGTAGATTTGAAAAAAATTGTTTTACACCAGAGTACCCCTTTAAGTGCATAACACAGTCCATTTGGCTGATTCCTGCTACCTGAAAGCAAACTGGATGGGGCTAGGGGGCGTAGATTCTTGAGATAGGGGTAGTGTTCTAGAGGTGGAAGAAGTATCAATCAGACATTTATGGCATATCCTGTGGATCTTATGTGGAACTTGGATATGCTCGGAAAATGAATAGAACAGTCACATTACAAGATAAGTAACACAAAATGCTCTCAACATTTTATATAGGAAAATATATATTTAAAAAAATCAAAGAATAGATAGCAATACACAGATCCAGTGCGTTTTATTTATTGCACCATATATTCAATGATGGGAATGTTTTGCATTCATTCTCCTTTAGCAGACAATAAATGAGACATAAACTGTGCTTATCAATAAAACCCCAAACTGACTTGTCTCCAACATGTTCTGAATATTATTGATGCAAATAATTTGCACTAAGAAAAGAAATGGCAAAGAGACAGACAGACAGCTGCAAAACTGGAAAAGAAATGGACACATAGCATGAGGAATAGTCATCCTAACATAAGCAAACATAAACAGATGGGAGCAGAAATATAGCAGTGAGAAGGAGCGGCACTGAATTACCAGAGAACACATTACGTACTCACAGATAGCAGTGAAGAATTCACAGATTTTCTCTTAATATAGCCTACATTTAGTCTTTGACTTCACTGGAACGTCAACATTTTATTAGCATTTTTATTCTACCCTCTGGATTTGTAATTATAGCCAGCCTGAAATTCCTCTGGGTAACATTAGTAATAAGGAAATCTTGCACATAAATTGTAGAGTTTAAAGCTCTTAAAAAGAATATCTGCTTCTTACAATCCATCTTTGTTACATGGGTCTCCCAAAAATAAGTTGATCAGCCCTGTGATCGTCTGCCTTATGTAACCAAATCCAGCTGCATGTGATTGATTTCCCTGGAGCGCCATCCACAGGCATAACTAGAAGCTCCTGAGCTCTAAGGGTGCGTTCACACTTCGGCGCTAGGGCCGCGGGGCACTGAGTCGTCAACATTGACAGCTATGCAGTGCTCGCGGAATCCGCGCAAAGAATGAACATGTTTATTCTTTGCGTTGAACAATTTCAGCGGCGGAATTGTCCGCCGCGGAAATTCCGCAGTGTGAACGGGTCTCGCGGAGACCCATTCACACTAATGTTAAGTTCACATCGCGGAATTCCACTCGCAGAGTTCCGCTTGTGGACTTCTGCTGGAATTCCGTAGTGTGAACGCACCCTAAGGCTAATTTTCCACTTGTTTTTTTTTTTTCTGGCTTTTTTTGGAGTACTGCCACTGCAGTTTTTGAGCCAAAGTCAGAAATGGATCCATAAGGGAGGAGAAGTATAAGTTCGTCCATTATATGTCCTATTCCTTTTGAATACATTTCTGGCTTTGGCTCAAAAACTGCAGTGGCAGTACTCAAAAAAAAGCCAGAAAAAAAACCAAGTGGAAACTTAGACTAATGCAGATCTGTAACAGGGCACCCATCTACACACAAAGCACATTTTTTGTTTTGTCACGCCATACCATTCATCCATGTTTAATCCCCACCCAGGATCAGAGAGATGGCAGGGGAATTGGAGAGTTAGTGGGTGGGGGAATCTTAAAGGTGGCAGAGGAATTGGAGAGGTGGTTGGGTGATTGGAGAGGTGGGGGTCTGATAATAAAAAAAAATTATTCAGTCTGACAAAAATAAAATAAATAAACACTAAATAAATAAATAAAAACTTTCTAGACTGAATATATTGGGTAGGTATTGTAGTCTCCTCTGGTGCATTCACATTTCTCCAGGACAGCAGATGGGGGTGAGGAGGTAGTCAGCAGCACAGATAAGAAAGAAGCTGTAGAACGTGAGTCGAATACAACTCAGCCAGGATCCCAGAGAGGTGACCAGTAACAAAGGGGAGCTCGCAGCTTGCTGGGACTTGCAGGGACTTGCAGAGACTTAAGAGATTATAGGTTCAGGCCCTGCTGACTACAATTGACTTGACTTGACTGGAAATGATGACAGCAGATAAAGATGACTTGACTTACTGACTTGTGGCTGTATTTTAGGCTTGAGGCCTCCAGGTGTGCTGGACACTGGCTCTGAGACGTCTGGACTGGACTTGACCTCAGCAGAAAGGTGAATAACCAGAGAGAAAAGAGAGCGATTGCAGCTCCTTTTAAAGGAGGCCAACTGCGGGTCACCTGGTGCTTTCTGGGTAACAAACATATGACTTATACATGTGACAAACATTATCATGTGACTAACAATCATGTGATTAACACCTTCAAAGGTCCTTCACACTTAATATATATCCTATACACATTATGGGGGAGCACTGCAGGAGAGCCATGAGGATGTACAGGGACTCAACCAGACAGGACTATAGGAACATATCCCGTACTGGGACATCACACTAATAATTATTTTACTGTGTTACAGAGGGTTTGTTTTTTTTTTTTAAAGAAATTTTTATATCTTTCTGTGTTTTTTTTAATGCTATTTTGCTGTGTTTTTAATGTAGCTAAATGTTACATACATGCCTACATTGAAATATTAAAGTAAAATGGTCATCCTATTCACCCACACTAAACCCAATACACGGGTTATAGTGTGGGTGAACAGACTAAGCGGGATCTCTGACAAATATACATACCTTCTGTCTGGCGCCCAGTCAATCTGAAGATCCTCTTCTATCCTCACTGAATTGCACGCTGGAGGTGGGCCTGCCGGCTGAATTTGAATATTCATGTTCGTTGGTCACATGAGTGCCTGCACCTACTATTAACCAAAAGAAAATTATTTGGGGGGCGAAATTGAAAAAAAAAAAAACGCCATTTTGTAACTTTTAGGGGGCTTCCGCCTCTACACAGTGCCCTTTGCGGTAAAAATGACACCTTATTCTGTAGGTCCATATGATTAAAATGATACACAACTGTATAGGTGTCACGATGCCGGCTGGCAGGAGGTGGATCCTCTGTGCCAGAGAGGGATTGGCGTGGACCGTGCTAGTGGACCGGTTCTAAGTCACTACTGGTTTTCACCAGAGCCCGCCGCAAAGCGGGATGGTCTTGCTGCGGCGGTAGTGACCAGGTCGTATCCACTAGCAACGGCTCAACCTCTCTGGCTGCTGAAGATAGGCGCGGTACAAGGGAGTAGACAGAAGCAAGGTCGGACGTAGCAGAAGGTCGGGGGCAGGCGGCAAGGTTCGTAGTCAGGGTGGATAGCAGAAGTTCTGGTACACAGGCTTTGGACACACAAAACGCTTTCACTAGGCACAAGGGCAACAAGATCCGGCGCGGGAGTGAATGAGAGGAGGTCAGATATAGTCAGGGACCAGGTGGAAGCCAATTAAGCTAATTGGGCCAGGCACCAATCATTGGTGCACTGGCCCTTTAAGTCTCAGGAAGCTGGCGCGCGCGCGCCCTAGAGAGCGGAGCCGCGCGCGCCAGCACATGACAGCAGGGAACGGGTAAGTGACCTGGGATGCGATTCGCGAGCGGGCGCGTCCCGCTGTGCGAATCGCATCCCCAACGGCCATGACAGTGCAGCGCTCCCGGTCAGCGGGACCGACCGGGGCGCTGCGGAGAGAGAGACGCCGTACGCGCTCCGGGGAGGAGCGGGGACCCGGAGCGCTAGGCGTAACAGTACCCCCCCCCCTTAGGTCTCCCCTTCTCTTTGTCCGGTAACTGCCCCCCCTGGGATGAGGACACCGGGAAAGGATGGAGGGATTCCTCAACGGCAGGCAGTACAGCAGGAGTGGGAATGGGGAGGGAGGGCAGAGGGCGAGGCCTGGCACGGGGCAGTGTGACACCAGGACGAGGGCCACGAGGAGGCACCGAGGCTTGCCTGACTGGACTGGGAGGGGGGGAGAGGCACTTCTTAAGGCGGGCAGAGTCCATAACGACCTTAGGGAGACCGGATACAGGAGGAACCACAGGGTCACGGCAGGGAGTACTGGGAACCGGTTTAAGGCAGTCCTTGAAGCAAGAGGTACCCCAGCTCTTGATCTCCCCAGTGGACCAATCCAGGGTTGGGGAATGGTGTTGAAGCCAGGGTAGTCCAAGGAGAATTTCAGAAGTGCAATTGGAGAGGACCAAAAACTCAATTTTCTCATGATGAGGTCCGATGCACATTAGGAGGGGCTCCGTGCGGAAACGCACGGTGCAATCCAACCTGGCTCCGTTGACCGCGGAAATGTGGAGTGGCTTGACAAGACGGGTCACCGGGATGCGGAATTTATTCACCAAGGACTCCCGAATAAAATTCCCAGAGGCACCAGAGTCCAGGCAGGCCACGGCTGAGAGGGAAGAGCTGGCTGGAGGCGAAATCCGTACAGGCACCGTGAGACGTGGAGAAGCCGACTTAGCATCAAGAGACGCCACACCCACGAGAGCTGGGTGCGAGCGTGCGTTTCCCAGACGTGGAGGACGGATAGGGCAATCCACCAAAAAATGTTCGGTACTGGCACAGTACAGACAAAGATTCTCTTCCTTACGGCGATTCCTCTCTTCCAGGGTCAGGCGAGACCGATCCACTTGCATGGCCTCCTCGGCGGGAGGCCTAGGCGCAGATTGCAATGGAGACTGTGGGAGAGGTGTCCAGAGATCTAAGTCTTTTTCCTGGCGGAGCTCTTGATGCCTCTCAGAAAAACGCATGTCAATGCGAGTGGCTAGATGAATGAGTTCATGCAGGTTAGCAGGAGTTTCTCGTGCGGCCGGAACATCTTTAATGTTGCTGGATGGGCCTTTTTTAAAGGTCGCGCAGAGGGCCTCATTATTCCAGGAAAGTTCAGAAGCAAGAGTACGGAATTGTATGGCGAACTCGCCAACGGAAGAATTACCCTGGACCAGGTTCAGCAGGGCAGTCTCAGCAGAAGAGGCTCGGGCAGGTTCCTCAAAGACACTTCGAATTTCCGAGAAGAAGGAGTGTACAGAGGCAGTGACGGGGTCATTGCGGTCCCAGAGCGGTGTGGCCCATGACAGGGCTTTTCCAGACAGAAGACTGACTACGAAAGCCACCTTAGACCTTTCAGTAGGAAACTGGTCCGACATCATCTCCAAGTGCAGGGAACATTGCGAAAGAAAGCCACGGCAAAACTTAGAGTCCCCATTAAATTTGTCCGGCAAGGACAGGCGGAGGCTAGGAGTGGCCACTCGCTGCGGAAGGGGTGCAGGAGCTGGCGGAGGAGATGATTGCTGCTGAAGTTGCGACTGAAGTTGCTGCACAATGGTGGACACTTCCGACAGCTGGTGGGTTAGATGGGCGATCTGTCGGGATTGCTGGGCGACCACCGTGGTGATATCAGAGATATAAGGCAGAGGGACCTCAGCGGGATCCATGGCCGGATCTACTGTCACGATGCCGGCTGGCAGGAGGTGGATCCTCTGTGCCAGAGAGGGATTGGCGTGGACCGTGCTAGTGGACCGGTTCTAAGTCACTACTGGTTTTCACCAGAGCCCGCCGCAAAGCGGGATGGTCTTGCTGCGGCGGTAGTGACCAGGTCGTATCCACTAGCAACGGCTCAACCTCTCTGGCTGCTGAAGATAGGCGCGGTACAAGGGAGTAGACAGAAGCAAGGTCGGACGTAGCAGAAGGTCGGGGGCAGGCGGCAAGGTTCGTAGTCAGGGTGGATAGCAGAAGTTCTGGTACACAGGCTTTGGACACACAAAACGCTTTCACTAGGCACAAGGGCAACAAGATCCGGCGCGGGAGTGAATGAGAGGAGGTCAGATATAGTCAGGGACCAGGTGGAAGCCAATTAAGCTAATTGGGCCAGGCACCAATCATTGGTGCACTGGCCCTTTAAGTCTCAGGAAGCTGGCGCGCGCGCGCCCTAGAGAGCGGAGCCGCGCGCGCCAGCACATGACAGCAGGGGACGGGAACGGGTAAGTGACCTGGGATGCGATTCGCGAGCGGGCGCGTCCCGCTGTGCGAATCGCATCCCCAACGGCCATGACAGTGCAGCGCTCCCGGTCAGCGGGACCGACCGGGGCGCTGCGGAGAGAGAGACGCCGTACGCGCTCCGGGGAGGAGCGGGGACCCGGAGCGCTAGGCGTAACAATAGGTTTGATTTTGTTTTACTTCTTTAAAAAAATGATAACTTTTTGTACAAAAATTAGCATGTTTAAAATTGCCCTATTCTGACCCCTATACATTTTTTTATTTTTCTGTATACGGGGATTTATGAGAGCTAATTTTTTGCACCTTAATCTTTACTTTTTATCGGTACCATTTTTGTTTTGATGTTTTTTTTTTTTATTATTGCTTTTTATACATTTTTTAGTGTATACAGAGTGACCAAAAATACGCAATTCTGGACTTTGGATTTTTTTTTCCGTATATGTCATTGTCCGGACTATTACATGCAATCATTAGATTGCATACACTGTTCAATGGTATGCCATAGCATACCATACCATCAGTGTTATCTGTGCTCGATTTCTCCAGGCTGCATCGAGCCACCGATCAGACATGGAGGAGGCAGGTAAGGGCTCTCCTGCCATCCTCTCAGCTGATTGGGACATCACAATTTCACCGCGATGGTCTCGATCAGCTCTGCTGTCGGGACTGTTTTTTATTTTTATTTTAGATGCCGCAATCGACTTTGATTGTGGCGTCTAAGGGGTTAACGTCAGACATCACCGCAATTGGTGATGTCCTGCATTAGACACAGGTCCCGGCACCCGATAGCCGCTGGAACCCCCCGCTATGATGTGGGCTCAGCTCCTGTATTCAGCTCCTGCTTCAGTATTCAGCTACTGTATTCACAACAGTGACTTTCCTCTCCCTCCTTCCACATGAAAACTATTCACCTGCCTGGCACCCGGAAATAAATTTCCATAGCGTTGATATGAATTCCACATTCCCGTAGTTGTATTATTTGATAACTAGACATATAAATACCTTGTGTGCTTTTTAGAGTGGATGTATTCTGTGTGGCCCGGCTGTTTATGACACTAGCAACATTCACAGCACAAAACTCCTCCTGAATTGGCCAGATGTAACAGTATTGTTGGTACAATATTTAAGCATTTGGGGCCCCACTTTTAAAGGGGTTATCCAGGACAAGAAAAACAGAGCTGATTTCTTCCAAAAACAGCACGGTGCATTGTGATGTCCCAGTACAGGACATGGTCATGTACTACCTTTAGGCCCTGTCAGGCTGAGTCCCTCAGTGACCTGGGGGCTCCCCTGCAAGGTCTCCCCCTGTTGGTTTTATAAAGGTGTGTGTGTCACTTTAATGCCTAGAGAGGATCCCTATGTATAGGTAGTATACAGGACGTCACATGGTATGATATGCAGTCACATGATTTGTTGTCACATGTTCTCCCAGAGAGCACCAGCTTAACCTATGACCGCAGCTTGACCAATGGGCTTTAGTCCAGCCCCTCCACTATATAAAGGGGCGGCCATTACAATTCAAGATCTTGTACCATCAGTCTTTACTGAGACAGCAACCACTAGAAATCTCAGTGCAAGTGATCAGCATCTGGAAGACCCCACAAGCTACAGTCATTCCAGTAAGTCTCAAGTCTATGTCTGCTGTCACTACAAGTAGTCAAGTCCTGCACATAGTCAAGTCAAGTCTAATTTCCAGTCAAGTTAACTACAAGTAACAATGGCAAGTAGAAATGAAGGTAGACGGACGACTCACCCAGGTAGCAAAAATATCTTCTTTATTCAAGGCTTGCAGCTTAAGATAACAGCAGGTTCAGGGGGGTCTATCAGCAGGAACGCAGGGCTGTGGAGTGCGACGACCGTATCGCTTCGGACTGAAGCTTCTTCCGGCCTCCAACCTTTGGAGGCCGGAAGAAGCTTCAGTCCGAAGCGATACGGTCGTCGCACTCCACAGCCCTGCGTTCCTGCTGATAGACCCCCCTGAACCTGCTGTTATCTTAAGCTGCAAGCCTTGAATAAAGAAGATATTTTTGCTACCTGGGTGAGTCGTCCGTCTACCTTCATTTCTACTTGCCATTGTATGAAAGACTTTGCTCTTTATAGACGTAGACGCTCCCCACAGCACCTAGTGCAGCAGGTTACACACCCCGGATAGTCCGGACAGGATAATTTAACTCACAGTCGAGTAGACAGTGCCTGGTGCTCCTCTCTTTATTACATACTTAACTACAAGTAAATTGGTCCAGCAAGCTGCGAGGTCCTCTGGGTCTTGGCCACCTCTCTGGGAATTCTGGCCTTAGCTGTGAAGATAATTACACCTGTCTTCTACTCAGTAAAGCCTCCGTTTGACCATAACTGGTTGGGGACTCTCATTTCACTTCTAGCAATTGGGATAGCGGAGAATCCGGGCGTGTGGTGTTCCGGAACCCAAAAACCACACTGGTGTCATGAACACTAGGGGTTATTACAATCCAGCCCCCGGGGATTAATACCATCTGATCCCACCACTCACACCGCCACACTCGTAGTCCCACCATTACACCCGGTGGTTCACCACAGCATATATAGCTAAGATAGCTATATATGCACAGAGATAGGGTGCTAATATATTCCCCCCCCCCCCCCCCCCCCCTTATATATTGTGAGCCATAAACCTCTTTCTGTGGATCACCATCACAATGAATTACTGTCCCCCTTTTAGATAAGGTCAGCTAAATCCCACTTAGTTAATAAGGAGTAAATAAAATATGAAATAGCTGGGTGCCCGGCTGTCTGATCATCAAAATATTAATGGCGACTGGATCCTGATGATACAATATAAGGGTTTTATCATAACCACCAATATTGATTTTTGAGAAAGAATGAGACTAATGAGAAAGGAGGAAGGAATAATTAGTTGTGCCAGCAGTGGTTGTATTTATATATCTGAGCTTATACATACCTCAATAAATATCCCTGTAGAATACATAGAGTAATACCGGCCATGATCCGTGAGGGGGCCTCACTATGCTTATCCTGTACCACGATCACATGATCGCGGCAGAGACCGCCCCCCTTGTGAAGAGTCATGCGGAGAGCGGGGCAGAAGTGACACGGCGACCCAGATCGGATATAACATCAGATGAGTACTGGCCTGGCCAGAAAAGCTTCTTTTACAGGCACCTGAATGAAACAAAAAAAGTACAATATATGTTATTTCTCTTTACAGGTATGGCAGTGGACATAAGTATATATGAGCGTACAGCCCTGGTGTCCTGGTACACTTTTTTTCTTTGCAGGAAAAAACAAACTAAAGATAATTTCTCCATATAAATTGTGGACATTTTGAGCTATAGAGCTAAATTTCCTGTGGTAGGAAAAATTTTCTTTCCAGGTGGAATTACACTGATGTTATGCGTGGGTAATCGAATATTATGTTACCTTAACTATTTTTTGTCACCACTGATGAAGCTGCTCATTATCTGGCAGCAGAAACGTGTTTGGTGATTGCTGTATGAATATATATGTGAATATAGCTCAAATCTGATAACATCCTATTTCTGCAAATACAGTGATCCCTCAACTTACAATGGCCCCAACATACAATAGTTTCAACATACAATGGTCTTTTCTGGACCATTGTAAGTTGAAACCAGACTCAAAATACAATGCTATGGACAGTCCAGTTCTGTGAAACATGTCAATGAACTGACCAATCAGAACGGGCATTCACTGGTAAAACTCCTGTATTACTGAAGCGTATGCACTGCCTGGTGTCTGGTAGCGCCCCCTACAGTACAGGGAGGTATTACATGTTCTGTACTCTTTACCTTTATTACTGAAGTGCATGCACTGACTGGTGTCTGGTAGCGCCCCCTACAGTACAGGGAGGTATTACATGTTCTGTACTCTTTACCTGTATTACTGAAGTGTATGCACTGACTGTTGTCTGGTAGCGCCCCCTACAGGACAGGGGGGTATTACATGTTCTGTACTCTTTACCTGTACCAGGATTAGCTGCTCTTTTGGACACCAGGTGAGGGCGGCTCCACGTTACTTTTTTTTAGGACACTGTGTGTACTGTACAGGACCCCCGAAGAAGCTCCTGTCCTCTACATAGACCAGTGCTTCCCAAGCAGGGTGCCCCCAGCTGTTGCAAAACTACAACTCCCAGCATGCCCGGACAGCCGAAGGCTGTCCGGGCATGCTGGGAGTTGTAGTTTTGCAACAGCTGGAGGCTCCCTGCTTGGGAAACACTGACATAAACAGTGATTTGCAGCTCCCAGCAGCTTTTTCTTACTTTTATATGTACGATCTTGCTTTATCTGTATTAGTTATCTACTTATTTTTATTTAATTCTCACTTTTTCCTATTTTTGGATGACATTTTGGTGCCTTTAGAACCAATTACCAGGTTTCCATAGAGTTCTGGTCTCAACATACGATGGTTTCAACATACAATGGTCGCCCCGGAACCAATTAATATTGTAACTTGAGGGAACACTGTAACTGTATTATCCCCTTGGAGTTGCGCACAGCTGTGCAAATAGCTCAGGGGAAAGGATCACAGAATCCTACCATCTTATTTTTTATCTCACAAAATATTGCTATTTTTAAACTGGATAGAATAAAAGTTAAATTTCAAAGGAACATATCACTACAAATGTTGGTGTTCATTTTTGAGATTATAATTTGCTGGATATGAGATTGGGATTTTGGTCTGACGTGGGACCTTTACAAAGAAAAGGGGTACTCCGGAGGAATATTATTCTTTTTTTAAATTTAACTGGTGCCAGAAAGTTAAACAGATTTGTAAATTACTTCTATTAAAAAAATCTTAATCCTTCCAGTACTTATTAGCTACAGAATACTACTGAAGAAATTATTTTCTATTTCGAACACAGAGCTCTCTGCTGAATCAAGAGCACAGTGCTCTCTGCTGACATCTCTGTCCATTTTAAGAACTGTCCAGAATAGGAGAAAATCCCCATAGCAAACATATGCTGCTCTGGACAGTTCCTAAAATGGACAGAGATGTCAGCAGATAGCACTGTGCTCGTGATGTCAACAGACAGCTCTGTGTTCAAAAAATATTTCCTCTGTAGTATTCAGCAGCTATTGTGTCCTGGAAGGATTAAGATTTTTTTTTTATAGAAGTAATTTACAAATCTGTTTATCTTTCCGAAACAAGTTGATTAAAAAAAAAAAAAAAAAAAAAAAAGTTTTCCACCGGAGTACCCCTTTAATCACGTATACTCTTTAAAAACAGCATCACACCTTTCCACAGGTTGTACGTGGTATTGCAGCTCAGTTCCATTGAAGTGAATAGAGTCAAGTTGTAATACCACACACAACCTGGGGACAGGTATGGAGCTGTTTTTTGAAGAAAATTAGCTTTTTTTTTTTTTTTCAATTCCTAAACACAACTTTAATTATGCCCCAGAGCCACACTTTGTCTAAAACCGACCCTGATTACACGACAACAGTGAGGACCTCCACAATTTGGAGATCACTGCACTGCAAGATATACACAAAGGGAAAGATTCATTACACTGCCTTTATAGCGCCATTCTTTTTGTTGCCCATAGCAACCATTCACAGCTCAGCTTTCATTTTTACCTGACCAAATATGAGAAGTAAATGCTGATCTGTGTTTGGTTGCTAAGGGCAACAAAGAGCCTAAGTCAGACAGTGCTAACTATCGCCCTCAAAAAGTCTAATGGTCAGCAGCCATTTTCTCGTAGCATTCCTTTTACTTAGTATAAGTTAAAATAGACGCTCCAAACATGGCTTCTATAATGCAGACACGTGTGATTAACATTTCTTTCCCTCTATAATTCTACAGGACATGTGCGTAGCCGGCAGCGTAACACAGCGTGTGTCTCCTGTGTTCCTCGATTGGTTGTCTGGAAATGAACGGATGTGACGTAACGTATCACCCGGAAGTGCTCTGTGTACATTGCTTTGAATGAAATCCGGCTGATTCACTGCGGTTCCGGAGGGGAAAATATAACGAAAATCTTCTTTCTTCTGCTCTTAAGTTCACTCACAGGTAAAGCGGCCGCCAGACGCCACGGAACCGCATTGTGTACACTGATACATTGTTAGTGAGGCGGGCGGGACAGCGCGCTTTATCCCTAGGCCGCAGCTTCGTCCTGGGACTCAAGTAGATGATCATGCCGAGTACTGTACGAGGCCGCCGTGTTTACCTTACGTAACCATCACTGAGGTGTCTTCTATTCTCCACATGTGTCCGCCACTTATTGCTAATGCTGGGGGGAGAGGATGAGAGATGAGACCCGGGGCAGGGAAATGCCGACTCATCCTGCCCAGCACCACAGACCTCTCATCCTCCATCACTTTAGACCAGCGTTTCCCAACCGGGGTGCCTCCAGCTGTTGCAAAACTACAACTCCCAGCATGCCCGGACAGCCTTTGGCTGTCCGGGCATGCTGGGAGTTGTAGTTTTGCAACAGCTGGAGGCACCGCGATTGGGAAACACTGCCTCAGACAAATCATCCTTCATCTTTTTGACAGCAGAGATCCTGAAAATGATTAGGAATAATAAATACAACTAAGGCTGCATTCACACCACGTTTTTGCAATACAGTTCCCGTATCAGGTTTTTGATGAAAAACGGATTCCTCAAAACGTGTGTACAGATTTCAACCCGTATACAGTTAAAAAACGTATACGGTTTGAAAAATGATGCCCAGTAATATCCGTTTTTTATGAAAAAAATATACGTTTAACTTTTCACCTTTTTTTTGAATAAAGTTTCACTTGTTTGGTTGAAATTCTAAGAAAAAAAAACTGCAAAGTTAAAAACCGTATGGTGCAAACTGGAGGGAACCGTACGCACATACAGTTCTGTACGGTTCCCATTGACTCCCATGTTTAAAAAAAAAAGTATACGGTTTAATACAGTTTTTCACACGGACCAAAAACCGTGGTGGGCTACTGTTTTGGGTACGGGGAAAAAAACAGATAAAACCGTACAGGATGCAAAACGGACACAACCTGATGCATCGTTTGGCATACGGTTTTCAGTGCGGTTCCATACGGTTTTCCCATAGAAAATGTATACGGGAACTGTATTGCAAAAACGTGGTGTGAATGCACCCTAAGAGGGCTACAATAATATAAGGTAAAAGTAGAGCAAATAGCAACCAATCAGATTCTAGTCTCAATTTAGACAATTCAAATCAATGCCCTTATTGGTTGCTATGGGAACTCTATTAATTATGTGAGGCTAAGTTACATGGCCGGTGTGCTTCCTCTCATTCTGGATCCGTTTGGCGCCTTTAGTTTTTTTTTTTTTTTTGCTTTGTACGGACCAAGAACGGGTGGGATCACAACTGACACCACCGGGTCCTGACAGATCCCATTGACCTGAATGGAATCTATTGGGCATCTGGTATCTTACAGGAATTGAGCAATGAAAAAAAATTGGTTGTGCAGTATTGTTGTTTTTTTTTTTTTCTCTTTTCAAGCTTTAACCCCCTTAACGACCAAGGACGTATATTTACATCCGTGGCCGGCTCCCGCGATATAATGCGCGGTGACAGAGTGTCATATCGGGTCGGTCCTGGCATGTAGCTGAAGCCGGGGCTAATAGCGATCAGCAGCGATCGCGGTGCCGCGGGCTATTAACCCTTTAGACGCAGCGTTCAAAGTTGAACACCGTGTCTAAAAAGAAAGTAAAACCTTCCCGGCTGCTCAGTGGGGCTGATTGGGACCACCGCAGTGAAAATGCGGCGTCCCGATCAGCAAGGACGTGAGCGGAGGGTCATTCACCTTCCTCCAGCGCGTCCGATCGGCATTTGATAGCTCCAAGCCTGAGATTCAGGCTTGTACAATCGACCTCTGATAACACTGATCAATGCAAAGTTTTGCAGTGAACAGTGCTGGCAATCAGTGTATGCAGTGTTATAGCTCCCAATGGCACAAGGAGGCACCCTGTGTAGATAAACTATTAGTTACATGCGGCGCTAGCCCGTCCCCTCCGTCTCTCCCCCCCCCCCCCGGCCATACTCCGTTCCCTCCATCACAACACACCCCCCCCCCCCCCCCAATTACACTTACTGCAGAGTCCGGCAGCGGCCGTGCAGGGACGGCAACGAGGCGGTGGTGGCGATGTGTGGGAGGAGTGGCCTCCCAGCCAGTGGCTGGGGAGCCAATGCGCTCTCTCCCTGCCTGTCTGATTGACAGGCAGGGAGCGAGCGCAGGCTGAATGAAAAAGGACCGATGCCGCACGCCAGGCTGCAGCCGGCCACTAGGAGGGAGACCCCTAGTGGCCGTTTTTCAAATGAAAATTAAACAATTTTAATAAAAAAAAATAAAAGTATATTAGAGATAAGTAATACAACATATCAAAAAATAAAGTTGGTGACAGTGCCCATTTAAGAAATGTGATTTAACCCTCTCCCTAATAAAAGTCCAAATCACCCCCCTTTTCCCATTAAAAAAAAAAGTTAATAAAAATAAATATAAACATATGTGGTATCAGTGTGTGTAAATGTCCGAACTATAAAAAAAAAAAAAAAAATATATATATATATCTTTAAGTAAACCGTAGGGTCAATGGCGTACACGCTAAAAATTCCAAAGTCCAAAATAGCGTATTTTTGGTCACTTTTTATATAATGAAAAAATGAATGCAAAAAAGCGATCAAGAAGTCCAATAATTACAAAAATGATACTGCTAAAAACTTAAGAACACGGCGCAAAAAATGAGCCCTCATACTGCCACCTATACACAGAAAAATTAAAAAGTTATAGGGGTCAGAAGATGACAATTTTAAACGTATACATTTTCCTGCATGTAGTTATGATTTTTTCCAGAAGTGCGACAAAATCAAACCTATATAAGTAGGGTATCATTTTAATCATATGGACCTACAGAATAAAGATAAGGTGTAATTTTTACCGAAAAATGTACTACGGTACGTAGAAACAGAAGCCCCCAAATGTTACAAAATGGCATTTTTTCTTCAATTTCGTCGCACAATTATTATTTTTTTTTCCATTTTGCGGTAGATTTTTGGGTAAAATGACTGATGTCACTGCAAAGTAGAATTGGTGGCGCAACAAATAAGCCCTCATGTGGATGTTTAGGTGCAAAATTGAAAGGGTTATGGTTTTTAAAATGTAAGGAGGGAAAAACGAAAGTGCAAAAACTGAAAAACCCGAGGTCCTTAATAGGGATCGACCGATATCGATTTTTTTTAGTGCCGATACTTATAATCTTTGGAGGTTAAGGCCGATAGCTTATACCGATATTCCGGTATAAGTTAACGGCTATGTATCCCCCCCCTACCCCCCCCCACCCCCCCCCCCCCCCCCCCCCCCCCCGGCGACGCCGCTGCAGATCATTGATTTAAAGCGGGCACTTTAAATAAATGAACTGCAGCGGCTTTTGCGGTGCCAGAGACCGCCGCCGCCACCACCCGTTTCTCTCCCCCTACCGGGTATTGGGGAGGCAATGGGAGTGTGGGGGCGGTAGTGGTGGGGGCATTATTGGATTATCAGCAAGGTAATTGCCGATACTGATAACTTCTAAAATCGTGAATATCGGCCGATAATATCTATCTTGCGTTACAAAATAACATCCCTTATTAATAACGGGCTATAACTGGTTAAAACGGCTATTAGAAAAATCCCATAGACTATAATGGGATTTTCTAACGGCCGTATAGGATTTTGTAACTGACGTTTTTAGCTGATTTTCATACGGAACTCCGTACCGATGTTTAAAAACTGAGAATTTTGTAGTGTGAAAGGGGCCTTATGTAGGTTTGATTTTGTCGTACTTCTGGAAAAAATCATAACTACATGCATGAAAATTTATAAGTTTAAAATTGCCATCTTATGACCCTTATAACTTTTTTATTTTTCCGCGTACGGGGTGGTATGAGGGCTCATTTTTTTTGAAGTTTTTAGCGGTACCATTTTTGTATTGGTTGGACTTATCGATCATTTCTTTATTATAAAAAGTGACCAAAAATACGTTAATTTGCACTTTGAGATTTTTTTTTGCGCGTACGACATTGACCATGCTGTTTAATTATATATTTTTATAATTCGGACATTTCTGCATGTGGCGATATCACAAATGTTTATTTTTATTTACAGTTTGTTTTTTTTTTGTGGGAAAAGGGTGGTGATTCAAACTTTTATTAGGGAAGGGGTTAAATGCTCTTCACTTTTTTTTTTTCCACTTTTTTTTGCAATGTTATAGCTCCCATAGGGGGCTATAACACTGCACACACTGATCTTTTACACTGATCAATGGTTTCTCATTGGAAACCATTGATCAATGATTCTGCTGCTTGACTGCTCATGCCTGGATCTCAGGCACTGAGCAGTCATTCGGTGATCGGACAGCAAGGCGGAAGGTAGGGACCCTCCGGCAGCCCCCTGAGCTAACCGGCAATGTCTTACTTTCACTTCAGACACGGCATTCAACTTTAATCGCCGCGTCTAAAGGCTTAATAGCGTGCGGCACCGCGATCAGTGCCGCGCGCTATTAGCCACCGGTCCCATCCGTTGTTAGAGGCCGGGCCCGACCCGCTATGAGGCCGGGCCTTGGCGTGGTCCCGCGTTATAGAAAGGGAGTAGGCGAAGGGCATATAGGTATGCCCTCCATCCCCAACAGGTTAAAAATGTCCTTATGACCCCTATAACTTTTTCCCCCACATATGGGGTGGTATGAGGGCTCATGTTTTGCGCCGTGATCTGTTTTCATCGGCACCATTTTTGTTTTGACCGGACTTTTTGATTGCTTTTTATTAACTTTTTAATAGTATAAAAAGTCACCAAAAATACGCTATTTTGGACTTTGGAATTTTTTAACGTGTACACCATTGACCGTGCGGTTTAATTAACGATATATTTTTTGAGTTTGGACATTTACGCAGACGATGATACCACGTATGTTTATATTTTTATTTACATATTTTTTTATGGGAAAAGGGGGGCGATTCTGACTTTTATTAGGGAAGGGGTTAAATCACATTTATTAACACTGTTTTTCACTTTTTTTTTTTTGCAATGTGACACGGAGCAGTCATTCGGCGATCGGACACGCAGGAGGCAGGTAGGGATCCTCCTCGTGTCCTGCAAGTTGTTCAGGATGCTGCGATTTCACCACAGTGGTCTCGAACAGCCCGACTGAGCTGCTGGGATGCTTTCGGTTTAACTTCCGACACGGCAGTCATCTTTTCCACGTCTGAAGGGTTAATACCGGGCATCCCCGCGATCGGTGATGTCCGGTATTAGCCGCAGGTCCCGACCGTTGATGGCTGCCGGGACTGACCCGATAAGACATGGGGTCACCGAGTGACCCTGCGTTATATCGCGGGAGCAGGCGCAGGGCGTAAATATACGTCCTGTGTCGTTACAGAGTTAAAATGTACTTGTTAACCCCTTAACGACGCAGGACGTATATTTACGTCCTGCGCCGGCTCCCGCGATATGAAGCGGGATCGCGCCGCGATCCCACATCATATCGCGTCAGTCCCGGCACTAATCAACGGCCGGGACCCGCGGCTAATACCACACATCGCCGATCGCGGCGATGTGCGGTATTAACCCTTTAGAAGCGGCGGTCAAAGCTGACCGCCGCTTCTAAAGTGAAAGTGAAAGTGACCCGGCTGCTCAGTCGGGCTGTTCGGGACCGCCGCGGTGAAATCGCGGCGTCCCGAACAGCTGATCGGACACCGGGAGGGCTCTTACCTGCCTCCCCGGTGTCCGATCGACGAATGACTGCTCCGTGCCTGAGATCCAGGCAGGAGCAGTCAAGCGCCGATAATGCTGATCACAGGCGTGTTAATGCACGCCAGTGATCAGCATTAGAGATCAGTGTGTGCAGTGTTATAGGTCCCTATGGGACCTATAACACTGCAAAAAAAATGTAAAAAAAAAGTGTTAATAAAGGTCATTTAACCCCTTCCCTAATAAAAGTTTGAATCACCCCCCTTTTCCCATAAAAAAAATAAGTGTAAAAAAAATAAAAAATAAACATATGTGATATCGTGCGTAAATGTCCGAACTATAAAAATATATCATTAATTAAGCCGTACGGTCAATGGCGTACGCGCAAAAAAATTCCAAAGTCCAAAAAAGCGTATTTTGGTCACTTTTTAAATCATTAAAAAATGAATAAAAAGTGATCAAAAAGTCCGATCAAAACAAAAATCATACCGATAAAAACTACAGATCACGGCGCAAAAAATGAGTCCTCATACCACCCCATACGTGGAAAAATAAAAAAGTTATAGGGGTCAGAAGATGACATTTTTAAACGTATAAATTTTCCTGCATGTAGTTATGATTTTTTCCAGAAGTGCGACAAAATCAAACCTATATAAGTAGGGTATCATTTTAACCGTATGGACCTACAGAATAATGATAAGGTGTAATTTTTTCCGAAATATGCACTGCGTAGAAACGAAAGCCCCCAAAAGTTACAAAATGGCGTTTTTTTTTAGATTTTGTCGCACAATGATTTTTTTTTCCGTTTCGCTGTGCATTTTTGGGTAAAATGACTAATGTCACTGCAAAGTAGAATTGGCGACGCAAAAAATAAGCCATAATATGGATTTTTAGGTGGAAAATTGAAAGGGTTATGATTTTTAAAAGGTAAGGAGGAAAAAACGAAAGTGCAAAAACGGAAAAACCCTGAGTCCTTAAGGGGTTAAAGGAGTACTATGGTGTTGTTTTTTTTTTCTTATCCCTCTGTGCCTGGGCTGTAAAATGAGCAAAACAAACTTTAACTCACCTTCCTACGTTCCCCCCGTTGCTACAATATCTGTGTCCTGTTCTCCGGTCCCTGTTGACTTCCGCTTCCTGCGGGACAGTGAGTCACGCTGCGCTCAGCGTATCACCGGCCGCAGCGTACCATAGTACTCCCTTAACAAAATCTTTTGATGTAATGTAGATACTATATGAATATTTGTATTATACATTGATTAAAAAATGTGTATATTTTTGGGTGAAAAATTGCTGTCCCTGCAGCTATTGCCTGTGTGTCGGTCAAAATGCAGGAAGTGAGGGCGGGACAAGCAGGACTGTGTGCAGGCACCTGGCTTGTCATTCACCCTGATTTGTGCTCTGGGGGCATGCCTTGGTGCAGAGAGCCCTGCTTGTCCTCCCACACTTCCTGTATTTGGACTCCTCACCGAAACACACAGGCAATAGCTGTAGGGGCAAAAATATACAAATTCTCCCGACCGGCAGCGGCGATGTCCGTAACACGGAAGCTTGGAGCTTCAGCGTTAGTGACTTCACTCCATGCCCCTATCCATTCATGTCTAGTACATAGCCTCCATGCCTCCCTGCATAGACATGAATGGAGGGGGTGTGGCGGCTGTAGTCGCCAGTCATTGGGCACAGAGCGGGGTTTGCTCAGTGCACAGATGACTGGGGTGCCACGCCAGAGATCGCGGGACCCCCACAATCGGACATCTTATCCCCTATCCTTTGGGATATCCCCTATTCTTTGTTACAATTGTTATAAACTTTTGGATAGGGGATAAAATGTTTTTTGGATAAGTACCCTTTAATGAAGCCTGGCAGGAGGGGTAGAATCAACCAATGACCACTCTGGTGAGTCCTGTTTTCAACAAGTGTTATAACTATGATTCATCTGAAATGCTTTGATTGTCAAGGCATGATAGGAATTGTACATTGCAACAACTCGAGAGCCATAGGATGGGAAAACCTGCATTAAATGGTCGGCCAGTAGCACTGAAAGTGTCAGGTTCTTCTGGTGTTTATCTAATCTATCTATCTATCTACAGTGGGGATCAAAAGTTTGGGCACCCCAGGTAAAAATTAGTATTAATGTACATAAAGAAGCCAAGGAAAGATGGAAAAAATCTCCAAAAGGCATCAAATTACAGATTAGACATTCTTATAATATGTCAACAAAAGTTAGATTTTATTTCCATCATTTACACTTTCAAAATAACAGAAAACAAAAAAAATGGAAAAGTTTGGGCACCCTGCAGAGTTAATATCTTGTACTGCCCCCTTTGGCAAGTATCACAGCTTGTAAACGCTTTTTGTAGCCAGCCAAGAGTCTTTCAATTCTTGTTTGAGGTATCTTTGCCCATTCTTCCTTACAAAAGTCTTCCAGTTCTTTGAGATTTCTGAGCTGTCTGTCACGCACTGCTCTTTTAAGGTCTATCCATAGATTTTCAATTATATTGAGGTCAGGAGATTGTGAAGGCCATGGCAAAACCTTCAGTTTACGCCTCTTGATGTAATCCCCGTGGATTTCGAGGTGTGTTTAGGATCATTATCCATTTGTAGAAGCCATCCTCTCTTTAACTTCAGCTTTTTCACAGATGGCATCTAGTTAGCATCCAAAATTTTCTGACATTTTATTGAATCCATTTTTCCTTCTACTCGTGAGATGTTCCCTGTGCCACTGTCTGCAATACAACCCCAAAGCATGATGGATCCACTCCCATGCTTAACAGTTGGACAGAGGTTCTTTTCATTAAATTTTGTTCCCCTTCTTCTCCAAACGTACCTTTGCTCATTCGGGACAAAAAGTTGAATTTAACCTCATCGGTCCACAGAACTTGTTTCCAAAATGCATCAGGCTTGTCTATATGTTCATTTGCAAAGTTCAAACGCTGATTTTTGTGGTGAGGACGTAGAAGAGGTTTTCTTCTGATGACTCTTCCATGAAGACCATATTTGTACAAGTATCTCTTTATAGTGGAATATTGTACCACAACTCCAGTGTCTGCAGATCTTTCTTGAGGGATTGTGCAGTCAAACGTGGGTTTTGAATTGTTTTTCTCACAATCCTGCGAGCTGTTCTGTCTGATATTTTTCTTGGTCTTCCAGATCTTGCTTTAACTTCCACTGTTCCTGATGACTGCCATTTCTTAATTACATTCCGAACAGAGGATATTGACATCTGAAAACGTTTTGCTATCTTCTTATAGCCTTCTCAAGCTTTGGGAGCGTCAACTATTTTCAGTTTCAAATTTCTAGAAAACTGCTTAGAAGAACCCATGGTGCTGATTGTTGGGGCATTTAAAACTTTTGTTGACATATTATAAGAATGTCTAATCTGTAATTTGATGCCTTTTTGGAGATTTTTCCATCTTTCCTATGCTTCTTTATGCACATTAATACAAATTTTTACCTGGGGTGCCCAAGCTTTTGATCCCCACTGTATGTAACTCTAGCCTTCATGGGATAAAGTCTGTTGAAGTGGTTTAGTACCTACTCGTTTCTCCATAAAAATACCTAGCAATTTTCTTAGAATTCTGCTTTGGGACGTTCCTCTGTTATTCCTCTTGGAAATGCATTGATCATTTGAAAACTGTTACCATGGAGACCTGCATCTTCCCATCCATGTGGTTTCATACACTGACATGATATACATGCATGACTGTTTAGTTGCAGTTGCTAAACTATCGTGCACAGAGGGGGTCTCACATGACCAGGGGCCTGTAGCTGATTTTCTCTTCAATAGCTTGTATCGTAGAGTTTCCCAAGCAGTGTGCCTCCAGCTGTTGCAAAACTACAACTCCCGGCATGCCCAGACAGCCAAAGCCTGGCATGCTGATTGAAAAACACTGCTGTAAACATATGGGGCAAAGAAAAAGCAGGCACCCATAAAAAAAAAAAAAAAAAATATATATATATATATATATATATATATAAAATTAAATTAAAATAAATATGGCATCTGACTGGTTGCTATAGGCAGCGACTTGTTCCCATTGTTTTAGCTCTAGCCTTCCAGCTGTTGCAAAACTACAACTCCCAGCATGCCCGGACAGCCAAAGGCATGCTGGGAATTGTAGTTTTGCAACAGCCAGGGGGGGGGACCTGTTAGAAACCATTTTTATAAAGGGGTATTCCAGGAAGAAAAAAAATTTATATATCAACTGGCTCCAGAAAGTTAAACAGATTTGTAAATTACTTCTATTAAAAAATCTTAATCCTTTCTGTACTTCAGAGCTTCTGAATTTAAGGTTGTTTTTTTCTGTCTAAATCCTCTCTGATGACACCTGTCTCGGGAAACGCCCAGTTTAGAAGCAAATCCCCATAGCAAACCTCTTCTAAACTGGGCGTTTCCCGAGACAGGTGTCATCAAAGAGCACTTAGACAGAAAAGAACAACCTTAACTTCAGAAGTTCATAAGTACTGAAAGGATTAATATTTTTTAATAGAAGTAATTTACAAATCTGTTTAACTTTCTGGAGCCAGTTGATATATATAAGAAAGTTTTTTTCCTGGAATACCCCTTTAATGTAAGAAACAGAACTGTATCCAGAAGCGTAAAACAATGAATGAGACATGACAGCGCGAGGCGTCCTTATCAATGCACGGTTGTGTCTGTTGTCAGTCTTCCCTTTAATGTCAGACTGTACTTCATTCTTCCAGTGTAGTGGTAGACATAGATGTTGGACGACTTCCATGCAAAGAGTATTTTTTTCTTCTTCTCCACTTCAGGAGCATATGTGTTCATCAAAAATAAGATGAATTACAAAACATAGAATTGTTCCCACAGCCACTTCTCAGGCTTTTATATGTCATCTGGTATTTCTGATAGATCTTCTTCTATATGTAGACATATATAAATATAAATATTATTGTACCTATCTGTTACTAATTGCTCACCTAATGGATTATATTCTGCTAATGAACCTATGAGCTTCTATAAATGTGTTAGGAATACTACTCCAAAAACAGGGTCACTGGTCATGCAGGTATTTTGTGTGTGGATTTGTGCGCAGAAAATCTGCAGCGGATTACGGCCTTGTGCCCAAATTCCATCCTTTTGCTCTGGCTTTTTTTCTTTATTGACATAAGAGATGAATTACAAGGTAGAATCTGCTGTAAATCTGCACGTTAAATGTGTATATCTGCAATAAAATCTGCAAGGGAATGCAGAGTTGACTTTTTCTACTGGATGTGCACCTACCCTTAAAGGGGTACTCCAGAGGTAAAACACTTCTCAACTGGTGCCAGAAAGTTAAACAGATTTGTACATTGCATCTATTTAAAAAATATTAATCCTTCCAGTACTTATCATCTGCTTTATGCTACAGAGGAAGTTGTGTAGTTATTTCCAGTCTGACCACAGTGCTATTATAGCGCGGCCGGCTATTACCCCTTTAGATCGCCGCTGTCAAAGTTGACAGCAGCGTCTAAAGAGACCGCTTAACCATCCCTGGTGGTCTAGCGGGGTGGATCGCCCACTGTGGAGGTAGCCGGAGGGATAACCTCTCCTTCCTTGGCTGCCGTGGATCTGTATTTGATTGAGCAGCTCAAACAAATGAGCATAGAACACACAGATCAATGTAGTTCAATAGAACTGCATTGATGTGTATGAGGAATCTAATGATTCCTCCTTAAAGTCCCCTAAGGGACTTATAAATTGTAAAAAAAAAAAAAAAAAAGATTTAATAAAAGTTCAAAAAACACACATTAACCCCTTCCATATTAAAAATTCACATACCCCAACCTTTCCCATTTTCCATACAAAAAGCATGTAAACATAATAAGAAGTGTTTGGTATTGGTGCCTGAATAATTGCCCCAACTATTAAAATATAATATTATATATCCTGTGCAGTCAATGGCGGTAACATAAAATAAAAATACATACTAACAATACAAAGTCAGTACTACAGTACTAGGATGCAATGCTCTGTGCAGTCTGCACATACCCTAATGTGTATAGTAGGAGTGTATAGATTAGTTTTATTAAAACATAAATAAGCCCCTCCCCAATAATAGAGCCAAAATAAAAGAACCAAAATAAAAATTAAATATATCTTACATTGCCGCATGGGTAACTGTCTGAACTCAAATAAATATAGCCGGAGTAAATGTTTAAAAAGAATAAATAAATAAAAAAGCCAAAATTGCTGCTTTTTGATCACCTCCTAGAAACTAAATATGTCCATTGTACATCATTTTTCAAGTAAAATCAGTTAAACCTTTTTTTTTTGTCATTTTGGTGTTCTTTTTCCCGATTAATCCATGAAATTATTGGCAATTGATCAATTATTCAAAGAATAGCTGCAGCCCTAAAACCTACAACCCCGGTTCTCCCCATGCATGGAGCGAACTCCACTCCATGCGCAGATTACTGTCGATCACGGCTGAAAGTGACTTGTCCCTCCATGTATCTCTATGGGAGTGCTGGAGATACAGCACTTATGTGTCTCTATCTCTCCTATAGATATACATGGAGGGGTATATAGTAATATGTGCAAGAGATCATTGGGGGGGGGGGGGGGGTCCCAGCGATAGGAGAGAAGTGCTTATGTACTGGAGTTCCCCTTTAATTGACTTGAGGTTTGTCATGAAATGTGGCAGAATTGGAGCACAAATACAAAGTCCTGTTACCTTTTAGAGAAATGTTTCCCTGCTAAATTTGTTCAATATCATTTCTTCAGGTGGAATTCGGGTTAACATCCAAAATGTACCTAAATGAGTGTGTGACTATGCAAACTGGTAGTGGGATTCCAACTGGAATTCATGCTAAATTACAGGCAGAATAAGTGTCACAATGAGCTCATATTCTGCCTAATCCGTTCACTGGTTTATACTATTAGACCGTCGTCCTAATCTTTTTAATCATCCAAAAAAAACAAAATAAATAGCGAAACTATCTGGGAATTGGGGGGCCGTTTACCGATGCCTCGGAGTTGACTTTTCTCCCGCTATCCTTCCCTCGCAGTTGTGATGAGAAGTGACAAGCGTAAAGTTAATTAGTGAAGGATCTTCTAATGAGAACATTCATCTGATCTAAGACCCGGCGTCTCTATCCCAACCACATGCTCAGAAATGGGCAATACAGCTCCAACACGCTCTTTCAAATAAAATAAAATAAATTACCTTTTTCCAGTTAAATGATACATTTAAAACAACTTTTATTTCTGACGTATGGTAAGTAAAGCCTAAAGAAGCAAACACTGTCTGTTAATGAGTGGAGAGACGCTTCTGGAATTAATATGTGGCGTTAATTAACAGGAAGACTGATGTTGTGCTGTAATTACCACCAATATTTCTGCCATCCTGAGTGACGGAAGGTGAATGGAGGCTGATGATGAGGTGCAGGCCATTTATTTATATTATTATTATTATTTTTTATAGGAACATGGACAGACTACTAAGGCTCGGAGGAGGAATGCCGGGGCTGGGGCAGGTCAGTAGACTTAGTTTTTTTCTCTTCTCCTGTTCTTTTTGCCAAATCTCTTAGACCAGTGTTTCCCAAGCAGGGTGCCTCCAGCTGTTGCAAAATTTCAACTCCAGGCATGCTTGGAGTTGTAGTTTAGCAAGAGCTGGAGGCACGCCGGTTGGGAAATGCTGGTCTGATGTGATGGAGGATGAGGTGTCTATGGTGCTGGGCATGCTGGGAGTTGTAGTTTTGCAACAGCTGGAGGCACCCTGCTTGGGAAACACCACGTTTTTTGCAATAAAGTTACCGTATCAGGTTTCTGATAAAGAAAGGATTCCCTAAAACCTGACTAAACTGTATCAAAACGTGTGTACAAATTTTAATCCGTATACGGTGTGAAAAATTATGTCCGGTTGCATCCGTTTTTTTAAGAGAAAAAAGTTTAAGTTTTTAACTTTTCACTCCATTATGAATAATGTTTCACTTGTTTGATTGAAATTCCCCCCCAAAAGTTTGCAAAGTCAAAAATCGTATGGTGAAAAACGGATGGAACCGTACGCACATACGGTTCTGTACGGTTCCTATTGACTCCCATGTTAAAAAAAAAAAAACGTATACAGTTTAATATGGTTTTTCACCCGGACCAAAAATGGTGGTAGGCCGAGATTCTGGAGAGAACTTGTTTCGCAGACTTGTTCCAGTGCTTCAGGGTGGTCACCAGTTTCCTACTATGCATGTTGCTAGGCAACTGGCCAAACATATTTAGCTGCTGCCCAGCAAAAAGAACTAATAAAAATTATTATCAGGCAGTTTAGATGCCATGTAAATTGGAATTCATGAATGCCTTTTTTTTTTCTGTGGAGAAAAATTACCCAAATGTCTTAATTTTTTTTTTATAACGCTTAATTCATCAGCCTCATCTGGCATGAACGATTTGCCTGTGAGAACATCTGTTGGCACAGCCTAACCCTGGAGGTGGGCAGATGATGTGCCCGCCTGTGATCTTTGTCTCCGCTTTCCTCGACCTTGTCGTGTAAGGTCAGGACGGGTTTCTCACCTTGATTGTGCCGTTGGAGTTCTCAATGCGCATTTTAATGATGTCATAATGAACTTCCTCAATTCCAGCTTCTGTCATCTGTCTTCTCGAAATGTGAGAAAATGTGTCTGAAAGGTCGACATATGGGCTTCATACAATTGATTCTGCCGAGAAATTAGCAAAATGTTAATTCGGCGCTCCTTAAGAAACATGTAGCGTAAATCGTATGCACGGTGCAACAAAATAACACTTTCTCTATAGTCTGCAGTTGTCTATAAGTTGACAAAGCTCCCCTCAGGCCCTGCATACATTCTTTACTTACACCAGTGTTTCCCAACCAGCGTGCCTCCAGCTGTTGCAGGACTACAGCACCCAGTATGCCCACAGAGCATTTGGCTGGGAATTGTGACTTACACAAACGTAAAGGGGTACTCCGCTGCTCAGCGTTTGGAACAAACTGTTCCGAACGCTGGAGCCGGCGCTGGGATCTTGTGACGTCATAGCCCCCTCATGACGTCACTCCCTGCCCCCTCATTGCACGTCTATGGGAGGGGGCGTGACATTAGGGAGCAGGGCTATGGCATCGCGAGCTCCCAGCTCCAGCGTTCGGAACAGTTTGTTCCAAACACTGAGCAGCAGAGTACCCCTTTAACTTTATCTACACATTAGCAGAGTACCCAGCATTGCCTGTTTTTCCTACCTAAACCTTGTGGGAGGAGAAAAGCAACATAGGTTGTCCTTTGTCCTCTTATCGGGCTTAGATGGGATGAAATGGTTTTGGTTGTGGGACCTGTGATGTGGGTGTATTGGGCAAAAATTGTGTTTTTGGCTTTGAGCTGAAACACAAGAAGGGCTGAAAATAGAAAGAGCGTGGCTTTCAGTAGTGGCATGGCTTGCAAGCTGGACTAAAGAACTCATCTGGAGATGCAGAGTTGTGGAGTAAGGTACTGTACTTGACTTGCCATAGGACTTAAAAACCAAAAAACCTACCCACACATAAGCAGGTTAGGGTTAATTTAACTATTCTAAATTTTTGTTGACATTTAAAGGGGTACTCCGGTGGAAAACTTTTTATATATTTTTTTTAAATCAACTGGTGCCAGAAAGCTAAACAGATTTGTAAATTACCGTATTTATCGGCGTATAACACGCACCTTTTAGGCTAAAATTTTTAGCCTAAAGTCTATGTGCGTGTTATACACCGATACACCCCCAGGAAAGGCAGGGGGAAAGAGGCCGTCGCTGCCCGCTTCTCTCCCCCTGCCTTCCCTGGGGTCTAGAGCCCTGCTGCCGGCCCTTCTCTCCCCCTGGTTATCAGCGCCGCTGCCCGTTCTGTCCCCCTGACTATAGGTGCCGGCGCCCCACTGCCGGCGCCGATAGCCAGGGGGAGAGAAGGGGCAGCGGCACCCATTGCCGGCGCCACTGCCCCGTTGCCTCCCCCCATCCCCGGTGGCATAATTACCTGGGTCGGGTCCGCGCTGCTGCAGGCCTCCGGCGTGCGTCCCCTGTGTCGTTGCTATGCACGGTGCGGCGCACTGACGTCATGCGCCGTGCAGCGCATAGCAACGACGCAGGGGACGCGCGCCGGAGGCCTGCAGCAGCGCGGAACCAACCCAGGTAATTATGCCACCGGGTATGGGGGGGGGGCAGCGGCGCCGGCAATGGATGCCGCTGCCCCTTCTCTCCCCCTGGCTGTCGGCGCCGCTTCTCTCCCCCTGGCTATCGGCGCCGGCAATGGGGCGCCAGCACAGATAGTCAGGGGGACAGAACGGGCAGCGGCGCCGATAGCCAGGGGGAGAGAAGGGCCGGCAGCAGGGCTCTAGACCCCAGGGAAGGCAGGGGTAGAGAAGCGGGCAGCGACGGCCTCTCTCTCCCCCTGCCTTTCCTGGGGGTATATCGGGGTATACACGCGCACACACGGACCCTCATTTTACCATGGATATTTGGGTAAACTTTTTTTACCCAAATATCCTTGGTAAAATGAGGGTGCGTGTTATAGGCCGGTGCGTGGTATACCCCGATAAATACGGTACTTCTATTTAAAAATCTTAATCCTTTCAGTACTTATTAGCAGCTGTATGCTACAGAGGAAATTCTATTCTTTTTGAATTTCTTTTTTGTCTTGTCCACAGTGCTCTCTGCTGACACCTGCTGCCCGTATCAGGAACTGTCCAGAGCAGGAGAAAATCCTCATTGCAAACCTATGCTACTCTGGACAGTTTCTGACACGGGCATCAGGTGTCAGCAGAGAGCACTGTGGACAAGACAAAAGAAATTCAAAAAGTATAGAATTTCCTCTGTAGCATACAGCTGCTAAAAAGTACTGGAAAGGTAAAGATTTTTTAATAGAAGTCATTTACAAATCTGTTTAACTTTCTGGCACCAGTTGATTTAAAAAAAAAAATGTTTTCCACCGGAGTACCCCTTTAACCCCTTAAGGACTCAGGGTTTTTCAGTTTTTGCACTTTCGTTTTTCCTCCTTACCTTTTAAAAATCATAACCCTTTCAATTTTCCACCTAAAAATCCAGATTATGGCTTATTTTTTGCGTCGCCAATTCTACTTTGCAGTGACATTAGTAATTTTACCCAAAAATGCACGGCGAAACGGAAAAAAAAATCATTGTGCGACAAAATCGAAAAAAAAACGTCATTTTGTAACTTTTGGGGGCTTCCGTTTCTACACAGTACATATTTCGGTAAAAATTACACCTTATCATTATTCTGTAGCTCCATACGGTTAAAATGATACCCGACTTATATAGGTTTGATTTTGTCGCACTTCTGGAAAAAATCATAACTACATGCAGGAAAATGTATACGTTTAAAAATGTCATCTTCTGACCCCTATAACTTTTTTACTTTTCCACGTACAGGGCGGTATGAGGACTCATTTTTTGCGCCGTGATCTGAAGTTTTTATCGGTATGATTTTTGTTTTGATCGGACTTTTTGATCACTTTTTATTCATTTTTTAATGGTATAAAAAGTGACCAAAATACGCTTTTTTGGACTTTGGAATTTTTTTGCGCGTACGCCATTGACCGTGCGGTTTAATTAATAATATATTTTTATAGTTCGGACATTTACGCACGCGGCGATACCACATGTTTATTTTTTTTTTTTTTACACTGTTTTATTTTTTTTATGGGAAAAGGGGGGTGATTCAAACTTTTATTAGGGAAGGGGTTAAATGACCTTTATTAACACTTTTTTTTTACATTTTTTTTGCAGTGTTATAGGTCCCATAGGGACCTATAACACTGCACACACTGATCTCCTATGCTGATCACTGGCGTGTATTAACACGCCTGTGATCAGTGTTATCGGCGCTTGACTGCTCCTGCCTGGATCTCAGGCACGGAGCAGTCATTCGTCGATCGGACACCGAGGAGGCAGGTAAGGGCCCTCCCGGTGTCCGGTTAGCTTTTCGGGACGCCGCGATTTCACCACGGTGGTCCCGAACAGCCCGACTGAGCAGCCGGGTCACTTTCACTTTAGAAGCGGCGGTCAGCTTTGACCGCCGCTTCTAAAGGGTTAATACCGCACATCGCTGCAATCGGCGATGTGTGGTATTAGCCGCGGGTCCCGGCCGTTGATGAGCGCCGGGACCGACGCGATATGATGCAGGATCACGGTGCGATCCCGCTTCATATCGTCGGAGGCAGCGCAGGACGTAAATATACGTCCTGCGTCGTTAAGGGGTTAACCCCTTAAGGACTCAGCCCATTTGGGCCTTAAGGACGCAGACAATTTTATTTTTCCGTTTTCATTTTTTCCTCCTCGCCTTCAAAAAAATCATAACTTTTATATTTTCATCCACAGACTAGTATGAGGGCTTGTTTTTTGCGCGACCAGTTGTCCGTTGTAATGCCATCACTCACTTTACCATAAAATGTATTGCGCAACCAAAAAAATACTATTTGTGTGGGGAAATTAAAAAGAAAACCACAATTTTGCTCATTTTGGAAGGTTTCGTTTTCACGCCGTACAATTTACGGTAAAAATGACATGTGTTCTTTATTCTTTGGGTCAATACGATTAAAATGATACCAGTGGCTAGATACTTTTCTATTATTGTTGTGCAAAAAAAAATCGCTAACTTTTCAACCAAATTAGTATGTTTAAAATCCCCCTATTTTGGAGACCTATAACTTTTTCTTTTTTCCGTATAAGCGGTGGTATGAGGGCTCATTTTTTGCGCCGTGATCTGTACTTTTTATTGATACCATATTTGCTTATATAAAACTTTGAATCCATTTTTTTAAATTTTATTTGGAATAAAATGTTATAAAAAAAAAAGCAGCTATTTTGGATTTTTTTTTTACATTCACGCCGTTCACCGTATGGTATCATTAACATTTTATTTTAATAGTTCAGATATTTACGCACGCAGCGATACCAAATATGTGCATAAAATATTTTTTTAACACTTTTTGGGGGTGAAATAGGGAAAATTGGACAATTTACGTTTTTATTGGGGGAGGGGGTTTTTCACATTTTTTTTACGTTTACTTTTACACTTTAATAGTCCCCATAGGGGACTATTTATAGCAACCATTCGATTACTAATCCTGTTCAGTGCTATGTATAGGACACAGCACTGATCAGGGTTATCGGTGATCTTCTGCTCTGGTCTGCGGGAAGGCAGATCAGAGCAGAAGACTCCGGGAAGGCAGCGGAGGCAGGTGAGGGGACCTCCGACTCCCGTGCTGGATGATTGGATCGCCGCGGCAGCGCTGCGGGCGATGCGATCATCCATTTTAGTGACCGCACTGCCGCAGATGCCGTGATCTGTATTGATCACGGCATCTGAGGGGTTAATGGCGGACATCCGCGGGATCGCGTGTGTCCGCCATTACGGGCGGGTCCCTGGCTGCGATCAGCAGCCGGGACCTGCCGCGCATGATCCGGGCATCGCTCCGATGCTCGTGGTTATGCTCAGGGCGTAAATGTACGTCCTGGTGCGTTAAGTACCACCTCATCAGGTCGTACATTTACGTCCTGCGTCAGTAAGGGGTTAAGTAACGTGTACAAAGTTTCATTGAAAGAGAGAGAGATTGGTAGAGGATAGTGCGTTAATGGTCTATTCACACGTACAGTATTCTGCGCAGATTTGATGCGCAGGATTTTCTGCTGCAGATTTCAATGTAAACTGAATGAACACAGCTTGAAATCCTGCGCATCAAATCTACGCAGAATACTGTACGTGTGAAGTAGCGAATCTCTGATTGGGATTCGGGCACCGTGCCTCATAGATTTCAATGACCAGAGTCAGCTAGTGTCTTCGGTCGGCTCGTATCTGGATGTCAGTATCTGGATGGTGGTTTGCTGTTCTTTTCAGCCTGGTTCAAAAACCAGATACAGTTGGAAATTGAGCTGACCGAAGACACTAGCTGACTCCGGTTGGCTTATTGATGTCCATGGGTTGCAGCGTGGACTCTGCAGGAGGTGGTTTGGAAATTCTCCTAAAGTATTAGGCTGCCGCATTTGCAATCTTACGGCATAGGGGTTATGTCTGACCTGCCCAAAATATAAGTAAACAAAGCCCTATTAGTGTATCAGACATGACTCTGCAAGAAACAGAATACAGTAACCCCCCCCCCCCCCCCCGACATGCGATGGCCCCGACATATGATAAAATCAACATACAATGGCCTCTCAGAGGCCATTGCATGTCGATGTCAGCATCGACATACGATGCTTTTATATGTCAGGGCCATCGCATTAACTGCTATCCGACAGCGCAAAATGCTTAAGCTGCTGTCAGATAGCAGTTTAAGCATCCCGGACAGGTTCACTTACCTATCCCCGCTGCTCCGGGTCCACTTCGCGATCCTCCGGCGTCTTCTGCATCTTCTCCGGGGTCCGGGCCTCACTTTCCGGCGTCGTTATTACGTCGCTGTGCACGTCGTGCGTAATAACGTCACCAGAAAGCGAGGCCTGGACACCGGAGAAGATGCGGAAGAAGCCGGAGGATCCCGAAGAAGACGCCGCAGCAGCGGGACAGCATCGGGAGCCCCTGGGACAGCATCGGGTGCAGTGAGGACGCGGTCCAGAGCGGCGGGGACAGGTGAGTATTAAATGCACTATTTACATTGCACAAATCCCTCAACATACGATGGATTCGACAAACGATGGGTCGTTTGGAACGAATTACCATCGTATGTTGAGGGACCATTGTATTACAATACTTGAACTCACGTGGGACAGAAATGCAGCAGATTTGCCCACATCCAATCTGCTTGTGATTATGATAGCTGGCAAGTGGATGAGACCTCACAAAGCTGCCGACATTTTCCACACACAAACTGACCTGTACTGTGAATTAGTGAAGTTGTGGATTTTCCCTATTGGCTTCATTTAGGTTTAGGTTACAATCTCTGATGACATCTGTAAGCAATATATTTTTGGGCATCTTCTGTGGATCCAAAGCAAAATATTAAACTCCAGATTTCAAAACCATAATGTTGTTGTTTTTTTTTTCTTTTTTGCATAATTTGCAGGAAAATCTACAATGCCGAATCCTCTCCAAGTTTAGCAGCACAGTTTGATGTGGATATGTCTAATTCCAAGGAAAGGTAGATATCCATCTCCCAATGAATGAGTAAAATTCAGCTTTAATGAAAAATACTTAAAAACATACAGGTGGAAAAAAATTGTGAAAAAAAAAAAAACAACATAAGGTAAAAGCACAAACAAAATGCCTGGCGTTTCGTTTGTGCTTTTACCTTATGTTGTTTTTTCCCCATTTTTTTTCCACCTGTATTTTTCATTAAAGTTGGATTTTACTCATTCATTGGCAGCCGGATATCTACCTTTCCTTGGAGTTGCTGCACCTGGAGACCCGGCTCTAGTGTTTTCCTCCGAGCTCCTAACCAATATACACGCTGTATCTGCCGAATGATTTACCCATATGGAAGGGGTGAGCTGGTCTTTACTTTTCCTTCTCTATATTCAGGATATGTCTAATGCCTTGCGGGTGCATGTGAGCTTATCCTTATTGATTGCCTACACTGCTTAGAGGGGTACTGGTTGTGACATCACTACCCCTCCATTCATGATTCATGTCTATTGGAGGGGGCATGATGGCAGTCCATAAACCTGAATGGAGGGGACGTGGTGTGAAGACCACGACCACTGCTGCTGGAACCCAACATTTGTAGAGAACGCCAGGTGCTTCGCGGAGATTACGGGGTTCCCAGCAGAGGGTCTCCCGCGATCAGACATCCTATCCTTTGGATAGGGGAAAAGATGTTTAGCAGCAGAGTACCCCTTTAAAGGAAATCTGTCATCAGAATCATCAGCGCGGACTCGGCTGTATGTAATTTTAGCCGGGCGGCCGCTCGGCTTCATGAATGTATCATTGCAGTCTAAATCCTTGTTTTTGGTCACGTGGGGAGTGCCGCACACACATGTATGCACACATGAATATATAGATATATATTTGCACAAATATATATATATTTGTGCATATATTAATGTTTGCATACATACCGTATTTTTCGGACTATAAGGCGCACTTAAAATCCTTAAATTTCCTCACAAATCGACAGTGCGCCTTATAATGCGGTGCGCCTAATGTATGACGTATGGCTGTGTTTTCTCTACTCTGTAACCCTTTCCTCTCTGGTTTTATGCTGTGTCAGAGGAAGATACTTGGAGCTTGCCTGCAGTAATCAGAAGACATTATGGTGAATTCATAACAGGATAAAATGTATAAATATAAGAATAGATCTTTATAAAATTAGTGCAAGAATTTTTTTGATAAAAATACAGCATTTTTATGAATACATGTTCTATCTGTTTTATCTTCTCCTAGTAAAGCTGGATGCTAATAAGCATAGCTGTCACTATGTGTGTCATTCATCTTTCACAGACTCCTGAATGTCTGATCAACTTCTTTGTCATTCAGGATTCCGAGAAAGCTTTTACTATTTCAACATGCTGGGAGTTGTAGTTTAGTAACAACTGAAGCTGCAATGTTTGTAAATAACTGTGTTAGAGCAGTGTTTCCTCCAGCTGTTGTAAAACTACAGCTCTCAGCATGTCCACATATCCTTTATCTGTAGTTTTGCATACACTCAATAGAAATCTCCTATACTGGATACCGGTATGCTTTACAGCCGGTATCCAGTATGCTGGAAAATCTAGACTGGTCTGTCTGGCTAAAAGACAGGCGACCCCTAGTGGTGGCTATTTTGAGCTTGAATTTCAGGTGAAAATGTAAAAAAAAAATTAACAGGTGTATATTGTGAAATATCATATTATAACGAGTCCTGCAATATATGAAAAGTTTTTAACAATGACAGTGCCTCTTTAAGGTTGCCGGTACACAATGCTGCCATAACTGTGTGGTTTACCTTGATTTGCCATCCATTTAAAGTGGTTATCCAGGAAAAAACTTTTATATATATATATATATATATATATATATATATATATGTATGTGTATATATATATATATATATATATATATATCTCAACTGGCTCCAGAAAGTTAAACAGATTTGTAAATTACGTCTATTAAAAAATCTTAAACCTTTTCAGTACTTATGAGCTGATGAAGTTGAGTTCTTCTTTTTTGTCTCTCTGATGACACGTGTCTCCGGAACCGCCCAGTTTAGAAGCAAATCCCCATAGCAAACCTCTTCTACTCTGTGCAGTTCCTGAGACAAGCAGAGATGTCAGCAGAGAGCGCTGTTGCCAGACAGAAAACAACAACTCAACTTCAGCAGCTGATAATTATTGAAAGGATTAAGATTTTTTAATAGAAGTAATTTATAATTCTGTTTAACTTTCTGGAGCCAGTTGATATATAAAAAAAAGTTTTTTCCTGCAATACCCCTTTAACCCCTTCCCGCAGAATGTCATATATAAATGCCGGGTTGTGCAGTGCGTTCGCGCATCCCGGCGTTTATAAATGACATTCAGTTAGCCCGGCGATGCGCAGCATCGCACGGGTTAACTGGCAGAAGTCCCGCTGTTTCCAGCAGGGGACAACTTCTGCTTCACCCCCAGGACCATCCATTGATGGTCCTGGTCAGCGATCATTGTGATTGGTCCCTGTGGACCAATCACAGTGATCTGGGGTGAAAGTTCAGATCCCCCGCACTGCCCACCCCTGGAAGTCGGGCAGAACGGGGGACGATGGCTGCGGGGGGTCGCTCGGGACCTGCAGCATAGGGGGGGAACATCAGGGGACCGGCGGACTTACCAGATCCAGCGGCGGGACCGAGGAGCAGCGCGGGACCGGCCACGAGGACGAGGAGCGACGGGACCAGCAGGTGAGTATATGGTCCTCAGAAGCAGCAGTGAAGATCTTCACTGCTGCTTCTAGGAGTCTGAAAACTACAACTCCCAGCATGCCTAGACAGCCTTTGGCTGTCTGGGCATGCTGGGAGTTGTAGTTTTGCAACATCTGGAGGGCCCCAGTTTGGAGACCATTGTATAATGGTCTCCAATCTGTGCTCTTCCAGCTGTTGCAAAACTACAACTCCCAGCATGCACTGACTGTCCAGGCATGCTGGGAGTTTTAGTTCAGCAACATCTGGCCCTTCAGATGTTGCCGAACTACAACTCTCAGCATGCCCTTCAGCTGTCTGGGCATGCTGGGAGTTGTAGTTTTGCAACAACTGGAGACACACTGGTTGGGAAACATTGTTTCTAACTCAGTGTTTCCTAACCTGTGTGCCTCCAGCTGTTGCAAAACTATAACTCCCAGCATGCACTAACAGACCATGCATGCTGGGAGTTGTAGTTTTGCAACATCTGGAGGGCCCCAGTTTGGAGACCATTGTATAATGGTCTCCAATCTGTGCTCTTCCAGCTGTTGCAAAACTACAACTCCCAGTATGCACTGACTGTCCAGGCATGCTGGGAGTTTTAGTTCAGCAACATGCAGAACTACAACTCCCAGCATGCCCTTCAGCTGTCTGGGCATGCTGGAGACACACTGGTTGGGAAACATTGTCTGTTTCTAACTCAGTGTTCCCTAACCTGTGTGCCTCCAGCTGTTGCAAAACTATAACTCCCAGCATGCATTAACAGACCATGCATGCTGGGAGTTGTGGTTTTGCAACAGCTGGTGCACCCCCAGGGTACATTCACATGGGCGAGGCTTTTATAGTGGGTTTCTCGCATCTTGAGATGCAGCAAATTTTGCGCCGGGAAACTCGCTGTAATCCCCCGCCCATGTGACTGTACCCTAAAAACACTACACTACACTAACACAAAATAAAATAAAAAGTTAAAAACACTACATATACACATACCCCTACACAGCCCCCCTCCCCCAATAAGAACGTCCGGTACGCCACTGTTTCCAAAGCAGAGCCTCCAGCTGTTGAAAAACAAAAACAGCCGTTGACTGTCCACGCATGCTGGGAGTTTTGCAACAGCTGGAGGCACCCTGTTTGGGAATCACTGGCGTAGAATACCCCTATGTCCACCCCTATGCAAATCCCTAATTTAGGCCTCAAATGCGCACAGCGCTCTCACTTTGGAGCCCTGTCGTATTTCAAGGCAACAGTTTAGGGTCACATATGGGGTATCGCCGTACTCGGGAGAAATTGCGTTACAAGGTTTGGGGGGCTTTTTCTTCTTTAACCCTTCATGAAAAGGAAATGTTGGGGTCTACACCAGAATGTTAGTGTAAAAAAATTAAATTTTTTACACTAACATGCTGATGTTGCCCTATACTTTACATTTTCACAAGAGGTAAAAGGGAAAAAAGCCCCCCAAAATTTTTAACGCAATTTCTCCCGACTACGGAGATACCCCATATGTGGGCGTAAAGTCCTCTGGGGGCGCACAACAAGGCCCAGAAGGGAGAGCGCACCATGTACATTTGAGGTGATTTGCACAGGGGTGGCTGATTGTTACAGCGGTTTTGACAAACGCAAAAAAAAAAAAAAACACATGTGACCCCATTTCGGAAACGACACCCCTCACGGAATGTAATGAGGGGTGCAGTGAGAATTTACACCCCACAGGTGTCTGACAGATCTTTGGAACAGTGGTCCGTGAAAATGAAAACTTGTACAGCCCACTGTTCCAAAGATCTGTCAGACACCAGTGGGGGGGGCAAATGCTCACTGTATCCCTTGTTACGTTCCTCAAGGGGTCTAGTTTCCAAAATGGTATGCCATGTGTTTTTTTTGTTTGCTCTCAAAAAGCCAAATATGACTCCTTCTCTTCTGAGCATTGTAGTTCGCCCATAGTGCACTTCAGGTCAACTTATGGGGTACCTCCATACTCAGAAGAGAAGGGGTTACAAATATTGGGGGGTATTTCCTGCTATTAACCCTTGGAAAAAATGTGAAATTTGGGGGGAAACACACATTTTAGTGAAAAAAAATATATATTTTTTTTACATATGCAAAAGTCGTGAAACACCTGTGGGGTATTAAGGCTCACTTTATTCCTTGTTATGTTCCTCAAGGGGTCTAGTTTCCAAAATGGTATGCCATGTGAGGGTTTTTTGCTGTTCTGGCACCATAGGGGCTTCCTAAATGCAACATGCCCCCCAAAAACCATTTCAGAAAAACGTACTCTCCAAAATCCCCTTGTCGCTCTTTCCCTTCTGAGCCCTCTACTGCGCCCGCCGAACAATTTACATAGACATATGAGGTATGTGCTTACTCAAGAGAAATTGGGCTACAAATAGAAGTATACATTTTCTCCTTTTACCCCTTGTAAAAATTCAAAAATTGGGTCTACAAGAACATGGGAGTGTAAAAAATGAAGATTGTGAATTTTCTCCTTCACTTTTCTTCTATTCCTGTGAAACACCTAAAGGGTTAAAATGATGACTGAATGTCATTTTGAATACTTTGGGGGGTGCAGTTTTTATAATGGGGTCTTTTGTGGGGTATTTCTAATATGAAGACCCTTCAAATCCACTTCAAACCTGAACTGGTCCCTGAAAAATAGTGAGTTTGAAAATTTTGTGAAAAATTGGAAAATTGCTGCTGAACTTTGAAGCCCTCTGGTGTCTTCCAAAAGTAAAAACTCGTCACTTTCATGATGCAAACATAAAGTAGACATATTGTATATGTGAATAAAAATTTTTTTTATTTGTAATATACATTTTCCTTACAAGCAGAGAGCTTCAAAGTTAGAAAAATGCAAAATTTTCAAATTTTTCATCAAATTTTTGGATTTTTCACATGGAAAGGATGCAAGTTACCACAAAAACTTACCACCATGTTAAAGTAGAATATGTCACGAAAAACAATCTCTGAATCAGAATGATAACTAAAAGCATTCCAGAGTTATTAATGTTTAAAGTGGCAGTGGTCAGATGTGCAAAAAACGCTCTGGTCCTTAAGGCCAAAATGGGCTTGGTCCTGAAGGGGTTAAGTCATAAGTACCAGCTGACGCACGGCAGTTAGTGTTAATCTGTGTGCGGTTACTGCGGCTCAGCTGCAGAGCAGACAGGCACCCTAAGGCTATGTTCACACAGCAGAATTTCTGCACAGAATTCTGCATGAAAGTTCTGCATTTTGTTAATTTTATAGGATTAGTTGCCCATTCACTTCAATGGAATTCCTGCAGTGAAAAACGCTGCGACAGAATGTCTACTGTGTGAATGGGTCAGCGGAATCCCATTGAAGTGTATTGGTTATAAATTCATGCAGAATTTTCATGCGGAATTCCATGCAGAATTTCTGCCGTGTGAACATAGCCTAAGAGTAGGGTCACACCTAGCAGAAATACTGTGGATTTTCCGCATCAGAATTTCCACTGGATGAGAAAGTGGATGAGATTTAGAAAAAATTAAAATCTTATCCACACGCAGCAGAAAAAAGTCAAGACACATAGACCCTGATTTACCGAGAGTGAAGTGTATTTTTCTTTGTGAGTTTTAATTCCCTACAATTTTTTTTCTACTGTATTTACTAAGCTTTCCCTACATTTTTTTTTTTTTCTTTTTTTCTTTTTTACACCTGCTCAGATCTGTAGGATTTTCCTCAGCTCAAATCCACCACATTTTCTGTGGAAACCTTAAATATGTTGGGATATTTTCAAATATGTTGACACGCCCCATTTCTGTGACCACACCCCCTTTCCTATATGGCCACTCACCTTTTCAGGTTTTCTCAGTAAAATGGAGAGTTGGTAGGTTTTGTCCATTTCTGGCGCAATGAGACAGAATCTGCCTCACAACCCAACAAAGCTTGTCGGGTTTACAATAATCAATCGGGGCCAATATATGTACAAAAATCAACTGAGATATAGAGAAAGCAAGTGTGTTGGCACTGCTAGCCCTGCTTCCCGTGACTCCCTTGATGTGCAGCTGAAGCCTGTCTAATTGCGGTGCATAGGTGGTGGTGCTCTTGTGTAGGTAATAAGACTTTGTGTAACACAATCCAAATAAAGAAAAGAACAGGCGACTCACCACTACTTCAAATGCTCTTTCTTTATTCTTGGATGTGTGCAGGTAAAGTGGCTCCACGCCGCACCGGTGTGCTAGACGCTAGTGCGTTTGGTGATTACAGCTGTTTCTTTCCGTATAGAAACTTCAACTCCTATACGGTAAGAAACAGCTGTAATCACCAAACGCACTAGCGTCTAGCACACCGTTGCGGCGTGGAGCCACTTTACCTGCACTCATCCAAGAATAAAGAAAGAGCATTTGAAGAAGTGGTGAGTTGCCTGTTATTTTCTTTATTTGGAATATGTACAAAAATCATTGTACCTCCAAACAAACGTATCCCCAATGACAGAGTCTATTTGCAGGAGATTGCACAATCAGCAGCAGTGACTAGATTATATCCAAGAACGGATGAATATCAACGTGGGGGGGGTCCAGAAATCCATAATATAAGGATAAAACTCCTTCATTTGACCGGCATAACACTCCAGCCTTTGCAGAGTGGATTCCCATGTACCCCTCCACTGTGGAGGCATCTGTAACCCCATGACCACTTTGGCCGAACCCTAGGAATCACACACTGCCTCAATATGCGCCTATAACCCGTATTATCCAACTCTAATATAAGTCGGCCACTGTTATTTATATTCAACAATATCCTTAAGGACGGGGTCACATATATAGCAAATGTCACGCATAGCAGAATTACGCAGCATATACAGCATGTGACCCTACCCTTAAAGGGGTATTCCGGGCAATTTTTTTTTATCACCTATCCAAAGTATAGGGGATTAGATGTCTGATTGTGGGGGGCCCACTGCTGTGACCCCTGCATTCTATGCGGGTGCTGAATCTCCAGTTTCGGAAACCTCCGGGTTTCCGTGACTGGGGATGTGATGTCACGCCACCCCCCCCCCCATTCATGTCTATGGGAGGGGGCGTGACGGCGGGTATTGCAAGGAGATCGCGGGGCTCTCAGCAGCGGGCCCCCCGCGATCAGACATCTTATCCCCTATCCTCTGTATAGGGGATAAAATGTTTTTGCCCAGAATACCCCTTTAAGGTCATAAAACATCATATTTCCAAATAAAACTGTCCAGTGCCAACCCAAGCCATTTCTAACACATTGTACACCCTATCATGGATGCAGTTGCCGTTCAATAGGGCTCATTGTTGTCTTATTCTGGCATGTTTAAAATTCAAGCTAAAAAAAAACAGGAACTTCAATGTACAAGTGTTTTTTTTTGGTGCTCATGTTGCTTTTCCTTGAAAACTCAGTGTGAACCTGGTGTTATCAGGGCGCTTTCACACACGCAGGATCCGCTGCGGATTTGAAGTTGTAAAATTTGCCATTGCAAATCCACAACTGCAGATTTTTCAAGGCAATTCTTATGTATTTTTGACTGCTTTGCGGTTCCTGTGTGTGTGTGTGTGTGTGTGTGTGTGTGTGTGTGTGTGTGTGAATACACCCTAATCCATTGATTCCCAACCAGGGTGCCTTTGACTGTCCGGGAATGCTGGGAGTTGTAGTTTTGCAGCAGCTGAAGGCACCCTGGTTGGGGAACGGTGCCCTAATGAGCCATGTACCCATGTCCATCACATGACCAGAACAGATTTTTGTCCCCAAACAAAGATGCTTCCTATTGAACACAAGCAGAAACGTAACTTATTCCCTATCCACACGATAGAGGATAATAGGTGATCGAGGGGGGGGTCTGACTTCTGAAACCCACCACAACCTCCTGCACTGTGCTCCAGCTGTTTCCATGCACGAGGTCATCTATACGGGAGAGCTGGAAATACACAAGTAGTGGCTCTCCCGTAGACAAGCATAGAGGGCCCACACTGACCCCCGCTCCGTGCGTGGGGGGAGCCGTAATGCCGTACGGAATGGAGAATGTTAGTTTTGCTGCACAACCCCTTTAATACAGAAAGTCTAAATTGGAAATGGAAAATCGCTGAAATTCTAACCAATTTTTATTAATATTTTCCTAAAAGCCTGCTTCCTCTTTGTTTCAGGCCTGAGCGGATGGCTGCTGCGTTCCCTTTAAATGGTGGCAGCTAATCCCGCTTCTGATAACAGTGTCATGCTCTTTGATTTGGCGAGGCAACCGACTCGCATGGCAATAGCCACTAGATTTCCTTACGCAGTTGCCAATTATCTATCATGTTCTCCCATCTGTGAGTGTATTTTATCAGATGGGATAGTTGGGCTACTTCCAGGATAGGGCAACATGGATGGCACTCAAGTCTTATCACTTGGAGAGTGAATTCGGGAGGTATGGGGCTTGTCATGGAATAGCTAAGAAAGAAACAGTTTTCTAAAGCTTTTGTGAACGCAGTCATAATATATATGCAGACCTGGAAGACCTGCCAGTTGCCTACAAGTTCTCATCTGACTTCATTGACTGTTCTGTACTGAATATCTGCATAGCAATACAGACCACGTAGATTATTTACAGATGCCACGTCGTGTACTGGGGATAACCTGATCAGCTCTGTACGTTAAAGGGGCACTCTGGTGGAAAACATTATTATTATTATTTATTTTTTAAATTTTTTTTTTTTATCAGCTGGTGCCAGAAAGTTAATCAGATTTGTAAATTACTTCTATTTAAAAATCTTAATCCTTCCAGTACTTATCAGCTGCTGTATGCTACACAGGTAGTTTTTTTTCTTTCTTTTTGAATTTCCTTTTTGTCTGACCACAGTGCTGACACCTCTGTCCATGTCAGGAACTGTCCAGAGCAGGAGAGGTTTTCTATGGGGATTTGCTCCTGCTCTTGGCAGTTCCTAAAATGGACAGAGGTGACAGCAGAGAGCACTGTGGTCAGGCAGAAAATAAATTCAAAAAGAAATGAACTTCCCCTAGGTTATACAGCATCTGATAAGTACTGGAAGGATTAAGATTTTTAAATAGAAGGGAATTACAAATCTGTTTGATTTTCTGGCACCAGTTGATTAAAAAATTATGTTTTCCACCGGAGTACCCCTTTAAGTATTCGGGACCATATATGATTTCCAAGCAGGGTGCCTCCAGCTGTTGCAAAACTACAACTCCCAGCATGCTCGGACAGCCTTCGGCTGTCCGAGCATGCTGAGAGTTGTAGTTTTGCACCAGCTGGAGGCACCCTGCTTGGGAAACACTGATATACTTCATCACTCATGGATCTGAATTGGACTTATATCTGTGCTCACCCAGAGCTTCCTGGTTCATAACTAAAATGCCAATATAACATTAAGTATGAGAATGACTGTCATAGGAAAAAGGCAGCGCGCTAGATGGCTGTCGAGTGAAGCTGTGTCGCAGCCTGCCTTGGCGCTGCCATGACTGCCACTATAGTTTGTCTCCATATAGACAAATACATTCCAGATTGCTCTCTAAGGGAAGCTGCAGCCAACCATGGGTTTAACTCTGTACAATAAAAAATAAAAATAGAAGCTTTTTGGCTCCTGTGAAGATATAATATTCAATGAATCGAGAGGGTGCATTATTTTCCTTAGACTGGCTAGTATAAGACAAGAACCTACAAAAATGTGCCCAAAAATTGTACACAAAATCACCAAAAGTAAATAGAAAATATATTTTTGTTCAAAATTCATGACATACAAATAACAACAAAGGAACAATTCCTTAAAAAAAATAAATAAATAAATAAATACATGGGGACACATTAAAAACCACCTGGTGGGGGGGAACATCACATTTCAGAATTTATAACTACCAGTAGAACATGGAAAACATTTTTATTTTTTTTTATCAACTAGTGCCAGAAAGTTAAAAAGATTTGTAAATTACTTCTATTTAAAAATCTTAATCCTTCCAGTACTTATCAGCTGCTGAATAATACAGTGGAAGTTCTTTTCTTTCTGAATTTCCTTTTTGTCTGACCACAGTGCTCTCTGCTGACACCTCTGTCCATGTCAGGAACTGTCCAAAGCAGGAGAGGTTTGCTATGGGGATTTGCTCCTGCTCTGGTCCGTTCCTAAAATGGACAGCGGTGTCAGCAGAGAGCACTGTGGTCAGACAGAAAGGAAATTCAAAAAGAAAAGGACTTCCTGTGGAGCATACAGTAGCTAAGTACTGGAAGTATTAAGATTTTTAATAGAAGTAATTTTACAAATATGTTTAATTTTCTGGCACCAGTTGATATAAAAAAAATACAAATGTTTTCCACTGGAGTACCCCTTTAAGTCCCCTATCATGTGCTTCTCCCCACTTGTTCTCCTGATCGCTCCATACACATGTACGTTTGGCATTCTGCATGGAGAGAGGATAGGAAAGCCTTCTGCCAGACTCCTCTGGTGACTGCTTGTCTCTGAGAGAAAAAAAAGGATCTGGTAGTTAAAATCCAAGATGCTTAATTCTTCTCTGCCCCAACATTATCTGTGGACATAGGCCGACATTTATCATTGTCTTTAGACTGGTTTTTGTGTCTACAAAATGCGCAAGCAGGGTTTATTTGCGCCTTTTTTGTGCCTTTTGGTTTACACATTTCTGCTGATTTTGAGTTGCAATCCACTGATTTTGGCAATACACATGATATGGAAGGGTTTTATAAACTGCGCCTTTTTGTGAAAAGGAGCAAAAATGGCGCAAAGCCACTGAAAAGTCTCTAAAACTACACCAGCCCAGACTTAGCTTAGCTTTTTGGTGTATGTGAAGAGAGAAATTTCATAAAATGTGACCTGCACAAAATGTATCAAATGCTCTGTGACCATTTTAATAAATGTGGTGCTCATACACATTATCAGCACATAAAAAAAGTGTAGAAAAATACCTCACTTACACCTACAATGATAAATGCTTCACTTACACCTACAATGATAAATGCTTCACTTACACCTACAATGATAAATGCTTTACTTACACCTACAATGATAAATGCTTCACTTACACCTACAAAGATAAATGCCGGCCAGAGAGTCAGGAGGTCCTCATACAAATTAGACAGTTGGCTGGTCTCGCTGAAATCGACTGTTTGACCAACTTTTGGATGTATATGGATGCCTTGTCTTGGTAATGCCTATCCAATGCCATATTAGGGACTTTTTAGTGCAAATGGACATCCTAGAGGTGGTTCCCCCGCTGAGCAGATATCAGATGGACCTGTTACAGTGATCCCTCAACTTACAATGGCCTCAACATACAATAGTTTCAACATACAATGGTGTTTTCTGGACCATTGTAACTTGAAACCAGACTCATCATACAATGTACGGACAATCCAGATCTGTGAAACGTGTCAATGGCCGGAACAACTGACCAATCAGAATGGGGATTCACTGGTAAAACCCCTGTATTACTGAAGTGTATGCACTGACTGGTGTCTGGTAGCGCCCCCTACAGTACAGAGAGGTATTACATGTTCTGTACTCTTTACCTGTGCCAGCGTTAGCTGCTCCTTTGGACACCAGGTGAGGGCGGCTCCATTTTAAATTTTTAGGACATTGTGTGTTCTGTACAGGACCCTGAAGAAGCTTCTGTCCTCTACATAGACAAGCGTTTCCCAACCAGGGTGCCTCCAGCTGTTGCAAAACTACAACTCCCAGCCTTTGGCTGCCCGGGCATGCTGGGAGTTGTAGTTTTGCAACAGCTGGAGGCACCCTGGTTGGTAAATGCTGACATTGACAGTGATTTACAGCTCCCAGCAGATCTTTCTTACTTTTATATGTAAGGACTTGCTTTATCTGTATTAGTTATCTACTTATTTTTCTTTAATCCTCACATTTTCCTATTTTTGGATGACATTTTGCGGCTTCAGAACCAATTACAAGGTTCCCATAGAGTTATGTTCTCAACATACAATGGTCGTCCTGGAACCGATTAATATTGTAACTTGAGGGACCACTGTATTTTGTTTCAGTGGCTTAAAGGGGAACTCCGGTGGAAACAAGTAGAAAACAAATGTTTTCAAATCAAGTGGTTCCAGAAAGTGCAAGATTTGTAAATTACTTCTATTAAAAAAAATCTTAATCCTTAAAATGCTTATCAGCTGCTGTATGCTACAGAGAAATTTATTTTGTCTGACCACGGTGCTCTCTGCTGACACCTTTGTCTGTGTCAGGAACTGTCCAGATAAGAAGTAAATCCCCGTAGAAATCCTTTCCTGCTCTGGACAGTTCCTGACATGAACATAGGAGTCAGCAGAGAGCACTGTGGTCAGACTGAAAAGAACTTCACAAATGTCTCTGTAGTATATACAGCAGCTGATAAGTACTAGAAGTCATTTGCATGTTTAACTTTCTTGCACCAGTTGATTTGAAAACCATTTTTTTTCCCCACCGGAGTACCCCTTTAATGTAATACTACAATTTCCCTCTAGTGGTCACTGCAGGAGAAATGATGAAGCAATGGTAACTTTGGGCAGCAAAATAAGCAATTTGGTGTAGGTCTTGGTTGGCATACCTATGATGATCAGCTGGTTTCATCGGCTGCTCCTCATACTAACTGGGTTGTCTATTATGGATGAAGTAAATTTAATGGTTAAAACCCAAGTAATAGTATTTTGTATACACTATTGATCATATAGTGCATATTTAGTACCCTGTAACTCTCATGAGATCATAGGTTGGCCATGAGTGTAAAAAAAACTCAAACAATACATTTTAGACATTTTTTATTTTTTTCGACTTCTGATTTAGTGTGATGCCGATTTCTCATAAGACAGTCACACATTCCGTGCAGTAACTGGTCTCTTATATGTCAATGACAGTCTTCAAAAGATATTGGTTATTGGCCATTGAAATAATCGTCTTTGCTTTTGTTTAATGTTCCCCCCGAGTTAATTTCCACGTTAAGCTTGCACGCCGACGGTTAAACTCGCAAAGGGTTAAACCAGCAGGAAAGAATTCATTTCCACTTTAATGACCTAGCCTTGCTGGGCTTGGACAATGGGGAACATGCTTCTGACTTGTACTCCTATTGCCAATTAACACCTCCTATAACAGGTTGCCTCCGCTCAGCACCGCAGCAGAAGCAGCCGCTGTAGTTTACATGCAGCTTGTTTTTCACACTACTTGTTTAATGCTCACAAAATTAAAGCATTAAAAGGGATGGCTCCTGGAGTATGAAACAAACATAGCGTCCTCCGTCCCCGTATATATTTATATATATATATATATATATGCACTTATATGTGATTTACACACTTTTACTGCTATTATAAAGTAGCCGCAGAGAAATGTAAAGATTCTAATTGCTTTGAAGTTTACGTTCTGCAGAACTCCGGTTCTAGATGCTTATCCTTTCCTATAATAATGTCACCGCTAATTATCTGGATATCTTCATCATTTGACGTCAACGTTATGTTTTTTAAAGGTCTTATCTGCCACCTTTAAATTAGTCCACCATAATGTAAAGTACAGTAAGTGAAAAGTGTATACAAGTCAGTGAAGCGTAAAAATAATTAAATAAATAACAGTATATATATATATATATATATATATTTTTTTTTTATTGTAGCCCTTGTTAATATTCATTACTTTGTAGGTTTATTTACAGCAAACAGAGTTCAGTGTCTGGTTACAGCTTTCTTATCAGTCGTTCTGACTCGCGTTTAATCAGCAGGTATTTAATAAACCTGGCTAAGTAAGTGATAGAAGTTCACACTAACAGGAAGGTGAAGCAAAACGGCTAATAGTGTTAATAAATTTGCTAAAAGGCCTGAGCAGATAACACATTAGGTTTGTGCTGTTACAATCTGAAATGCCTTTTGTAGCACTTTGTCAACAAGTACTGCCCATGTGAAAGACAAGCCGCTACGCCAGCGTAATCCACGACCAGCACTTTTTTTTTTTTTTAATGACATACTTACAAAAATTAGTTTATCTTTTATGCTTAGCAAAACCATCGGGTGTGAATTGATCTCTCCTTTTTTTTATGGTGACTTTATTAGAAAGGAAAGAATACACCGGCGTTCAGTGACAGTGATAGCAAACTGTATTAACCCGGTGCCCACATGGTCTACAGCAGTCAAAAAATAACACGTACAAAAACATCTAAACTTATACTAGAGGAAAGAATACAAATAATCTGCTGGTAGTTGTCGAGGTAAATCCACACGTTGTAGAATTGGTGCAGGTATCGGCAGCGGGTTAAAGAACTAGGCGTTGCTGATGGAATAAAAAAAAATCCCATTCACCTGCTTTGGCTTTATCCACATGGAAGTCGACCTGCGGTGAGGATTTTCATGGAACATTTCACCCCTTTCAGTGTAGCAGAGTTTTATCCATAGTGTTAGGGCCCTTTCACACTACAAAATTTCCTTGTGGAAATTCTGAGTGGATTCCACTTGCGACAACCTTCTCTGGAATCTGCGCTTTCTGTCCACAGGAGTCTTCCGCAGACAGTTTCATGCGCCGTGGTGCAGAGACTTCTCTGACCGATTCTGCTAGTGGGTTGAACATGTTCAGTCTTTCAATAGAATCCAATACTGTATTGGAATTCTGCTATGGAACGTCTCCAAAGTATGGAACTGTAGGGACTCCTTGTATCACCATACTGCCTCTGTGTGACCGCTAATAGTGCTCAACACCTTTAATAGCTGTTGGGCGAACACTCTTAACCAAAAAATATTCCATCTGACCCCCATTGATTGTCCCATACACATGCACAATGGGTATAGTTAAGCGTCCATGTACTGTTGGGTGAGGAGAGGCTAATAAGCCACTGCCAGACACCTCTGGTGGTTTATCTCTAGGAAAAGTTAAAGGATTGGATTGTAAAGTTTAATATGAATTATCTACTTTTCCCTGACGACCTCAGACAGGAGAGTCAAGAGGCCGCCATACAATTCACTGATGCCACTGAAATTGGTGTATCCAGCCAACTGCTCACTATGTAAGGCCCCTTTCACACTGCTGTGATGCCCCGGCAATGACGGCCGTCAAACTCTCTTTCTCTAGTCAATGGGGTCTGTTGGGCGCCTTTATTTCCAGAGAGAGTAGCAGGAGAAAGACTGTGCAAGCACTATTTTTTCTCCCGCTATTCGCTATCCGAAAATAAAGGGCTTCACACTGCCGGAGACAACCGTAGCCTTAGAATATAGCCTTAGAAGGTCTTTACTGGTATCAATATGTTCAGTTTATTAGATTTTTATTAAAAGTTGTGAAGGACAACACAATAATTATATTACAGGATGGCCCCGACATACGATAATTTCAACATGTGATGGCCTCTCAGAGGCCATCGCATGTTGAAGGCGGCATCAACATACGATGCTTTTTTATGTTGGGGCCATCGCATAAACGGCTATCCGGCAGCGCAGACTGCTTCAGCTCCGGTGATGGTCACTTACCTGTCCTCGGGGCTCCGGAGCGTCCTCTTCGGGATCCGCTGCATCATCGGCGCTCTCCATCGACGTCATCACATCGCTGCGCACGCCGTCCCGTCATCCAATAGGAGCGGCGTGCGTAGCGACGTGATGGCGGCGACGGAGAGCGCGGTTGCCGGGGAAGCAGAGGCCTTGCCAGAGCATCGGTGACACCCCGGGGACGCGGCGACAGCGATGGAAGACGACATCCAGGGCAGCGGTGACGGTCCGGAGAGGCAGGGACAGGTGAGTACAACTTTCTCTAACAGTGGTCTACAACCTGCGGACCTCCAGATGTTGCAAAACTCCAACACCCAGCATGCCCGGACAGCCGTTGGCTATCCGGGCATGCTGGGTGTTGTAGTTTTGCAACATCTGGAGGTCCGCAGGTTGTAGACCACTGTCCTATACTTTACATTGCACCGATCCCTCAACATATGATGGTTTCAACAAACTAAGGTCCGTTTGGAACGGATTACCATCGTATGTTGAGGGACCACTGTACATGAAGGACAAGCCCACTTTTCTATATTTTTATACAACAAAGTTTAAACATATATCACATCTCACGTAAGAGAAAGGAGAAAGAAGTTTGTCTTTGTCTGCCATTAGAGATGAGCGAAGTTACAGTAATTTGATTCGTCACAAACTTCTCGGCTCGGCGTTTGCTGACTTTATCCTGCATAAATTATTTCAGCTTTCAGGTGCTCTGGTGGCTGGAAAAGGTGGATACAGTCCTAGGAAAGAGTCTCCAGCCACCCGAGCACCTAAAAGCTGAACTCATTTATGCAGGATAAAGTCAGCAAACGCCGGGCTGAGAAGTTCGTGACAAATCGAATCACTGAAACTTCGCTCATCTCTAATGGCAGACAAAGACAAACTTATTTCTCCTTTCTCTTATGTGAGATGTGATATATGTTTAAACTTTGTTGTATAAAAATATAGAATCTCGGCTCCTGTTATACAATGTTTGTTGTGGCCCCTACTATATTTTTATGTCTCTTTTAAATCTCGAATTACCATAGAAAAACAATACTCACTTTAAAATGTAGCATGTTTGATATAGCAAGTGCTGTACATACAGTAAATAACATTAAAAGATTTCACAACACCATACATTCCCACATGTACACTGACTCCAGGCAGAGGGGAGATGAGGACTGTATTACAGAATTCACAACACAATCTGCAAGCATTCTCTTATTTTGTTACAACCAATAATACAAACACTGCAAACACAAAGAATCATAAGACAAAATTGGCAAAATCTCATGCCAAACAGAGGTATACAAGAGATGACATATAGGACACACAAAAGGGCCCTTCACACATTCACAAAAATATAAAAGGATATATTCATATAAAATTCCAATAATACCACATGGATTTTCTTTACCTTTTTACTAGTTTTATTCACACTAACAGTTTTAAAAGGAAAAATATTCATGGCTATTATTCTATACATTGGTTCCAGAGACCCCTGTGGCCCCCTCCCTTGACTCCTCCAGTACATTCTTGAGCAAAGTATTAATATTTTGTATAGTTCCAACAAACTTTTTGGTCTCCTCTTCTCTACCCCTAAACCTTGTACCATTGTATCACTTACATGAACACTTTCACCCTTCTAACCTCTTACTATACTTTCTGCCATGCTGCTACAGCTTCACTCACTTCAATCTACCTCCAGAGGGTATACCTGCTTTCTTAAAGGGGTTATCCAGGAAAAAAAAAAATTTTTAATATATATATCAACTGGCTCCAGAAAGTTAAACAGATTTGTAAATTACTTCTATTAAAAAAAATCTTAATCCTTCCAGTACTTATCAGCTGCTGAAGTTGAGTTGTTCTTTTCTGTTTAAGTGCTCTCTGATGACACCTGTCTCGGGAACTGTCCTAACAGTGAGTAGAAGCAAAATCCCCATAGCAAGCCTCTTCTACTCTGTGCAGTTCCTGAGATATGTCAGCAGAGAGCACTGTTGTCAGACAGAAAATAACTCAACTTAAGCAGCTGATAATTATTGGAAGTATTAAGATTTTTTTATAGAAGTAATTTACAAATCTGTTTATCTTTCTGGAGCCAGTTGATATTTAAAAAAAAAAAAAATAATAATTTCCTGGAATACCCCTTTAACTTTCTTTCCCTTCACACACTTACAAGTCATCTGTGTGGGTCCAAATTAGGATGAGAGGTATAATTTGGCCAAATGAGAAAAGCTGCATTAATGAATACAAAGACCAGCTTCTACGAAGACAATAATGTGCTGACCTGTTTATTAGGCAGAGCTACCCACTTCTTACACACTGGGTATATACTAAGTGTACGTCACAGATTATACAATTAGGGTTTGTTCACACGGCCGTCTGTCCCCGTTTTTGATCCCCGTTTCGGTTCCGTTGTTGCAGGCTGTAAACGGATTAAAAAAACTGTTAAAAAAATCTCATTCATGTCAATGGGATTTTTTTACAATCCGTTTGTACCCGTCTGAACTCCTTTCCGTTTTTTTGGCGGCAGAAAAAAACTGCACATAAAGTCAAAAAAAGGAAGAAAAAATGGATACAGTAAATTTAACTTTGAAGTCTAGGGAAAACTGATGAGCCTTTAATGTCATCCGTTTGCATCCGTTTTTTGATCTGTTTTTACTGCTGAGCATGCTCAGAACAAAAAATAATGTTTAGGTTTATTAACTGAACAATAACAGATTCAAACGTATAACATCCGTGTACATCCGGTCTAGACGGCCGTGTGAACGCAGCCTGTGACGGGTCTAGACGGCCGTGTGAACGCAGCCTTATACATAGCTATCTCAGCCCTTGGCCAATCTCCCAGAAACTCCTCAGCTACTGTTATCAGCTTGGTCATTCCTTCCTGTGAACTCAACACTGATACAAAGTAGAACCAATGTCTTAGCCTTACTCAAATTCTGTTTATTTTCTAACAAATTCTGTACTTTAAAGGATATTAACTGTTTAGTTTCTCTAACAATGTATTGACAGTTTCCTGCTGTGATTGTATTTACTGTGTAGTATTATTAGATTGGTACCGTATTTTTCGCCGTATAAGACGCACTTTTTCTTCCCCAAAACTGGGGGGAAAAAGTCGGTGCGTCTTATACGGCGAATGCACCCCTATCGCGGCGGTCCCTGCGGCCATCAACGGCCGGGACCCGCGGCTAATACAGGACATCACCGATCGCGGTGATGCCCTGTATTAACCCTTCAGACGCGGCGATCAAAGCTGACCGCCGCGTCTGAAGGGAAAGTGACACTAACCCGGCTGTTCAGTCGGGCTGTTCGGGACCGCCACGATTTCACCGCGGCGGTCCCGAACAGCCCGACTGAATAGCCGGGTTAGTGCTTACAGGACACCGGGAGGGACCTTACCTGCCTCCGTGGTGTCTGCTCCGTGCCGGGATCCCCTGTATGCCGGCGCTCTCCTTCCTCGTCATCACGTCGTCGCGTACGTACGTCGGCGTGCGTAACGACGTGATGGCGGCGACGGAGAGCAAGGATACCCGGCCGGCAGCAGAGACGTTCCGGAACAACGGGGACACGGTGACAGCGATGGAGCGACATTCAGGTCAGCGGTGACGGGTCCGGAGCGGCGGGGACACGTGAGTATTACCTCCTCCTGCAGTGGTCTTCAATCTGCGGACCTGCAGATGTTGTAAAACTACAACTCCCAGCATGCCCGGACAGCCAACGGCTGTCCGGGCATGCTGGGAGTTGAAGTTTTGCAACATCTGGAGGACCGCAGGTTGAAGACCACTATTGGGCTCAAAATCTTTATTTTTTAAGATTTTGCCCCTAAAAATTGGGTGCGTCTTATACGCCGGTGCGTCCTATAGGACGAAAAATACGGTATATGCTGATACTATTTACAGTGTACTATTGCCTTGTTATATGCTCTGGTACTCTTTACAGTGTAGTATTATTACATAGGTTTATGTTGTGATGCTCTTTACAGTGTAGTATTAGTACATAGGTTTTTTTGTGATACCATTTAGTGAAGTATCATTACATTGTTATATGTTGTGATATTATTTACAGTGTAGTGTTATTACATTGTTATGTTGTGATACTGTTTACAGTGTAGTATTACATTGATATATTTTGTGATGCTATTTACAGAGTAGTAGTAGTTGGTTTATGTTGTGATGCTGCTTACAGTATAGTAGTATATTAATATGTTGTGATGCTGTTTACAGTATAGTAATATTAAATTGTTATATGATGTGATATTTACAGTGTAGTTTTATTACATTATTTGTTGTGATACTGTTTACAGTGCAGTATTACATTGATATATTTTGTGATGCTATTTACAGAGTAGTAGTAGTTGGTTTATGTTGTGATGCTGCTTACAGTATAGTAGTATATTATGTTGTGATGCTGTTTACAGTATAGTAATATTAAATTGTTATATGTTGTGATGTTTACAGTGTAGTTTTATTACATTATTTGTTGTGATACTATTTACAGTGCAGTATTACATTGATATATTTTGTGATGCTATTTTCAGTGTAGTAGTATTAGATTTGTTTATGTTGTGATGCTGTTTACGGTGTAGTATTATTATTACAATTGATATATTGTGATGCTGTTGTAGTTTTATATCATTGGTGTACGTCGTGATGCTGTTTTTCCCATTCGTAGTCCTTTTCCATGTGATCGCTACTTTCCAGTGTGTTTGCACAATTAATTTATTCCCATCTATATTTTTAACAAAGCAAATTGGGTTAGTCTTGATTTTTCTGGTCTTCTACTCAATGTGAAAAAAAAAAAAGTCTGGCGTAGAAATGAGTCCTGAGCATAGGAGAACTGAAATGACTTTCTCTGTTCTTCCCAATTACATTATCATGATATCATCATTATCCTGGGCTGCGAGTTAGTGGAAGCCCTGGATAAGACGCTCCAGGTATCAGATTGTTTCTACCTCCTGAGTGAAGGCTGTGATTATTGCCCTGCAGGCAGGTCAGCTCACTGGCTAACACTTTTAGACAGATAAAGGCAGATTGTAGCGGCTATACTTTTTTTTACAGAGAGAAATCAGTCAGATCGATTTTCAAGTGTCTTGTAACTGACCTTTCTCCAGAAAGCAGAAGAATTTACTTTGTACTCATTTCCTTATCCTTTGCTTCTTTGCTCCCTTTTATAATCTCCTTTACATCCCCTATTTTCTGGTCTGATTGTAGAGTATAACGTTTAGGTCAGCACTGAGAAAAATTAGTTACGGTAAGCTACTTCACAGCATTGTGGACCTTTAGGATAAGACACAGTTTACAAAATTTTAGTATGCGATTCTATTAAAGCGTTCCTGTCATATCCTACAAAAAATAATAATCCAGATCATGTACACATGTATTTTTTGTGTCTACCACCTATATTTCTCTCACAAATACATTCTTTCTTTTGCTTACTTGGTTTGTCATTCTGTGCTTTGTGGAATTTTTCGTAAAAATGTAGGCTTTAACTTTTGCAATTTTATTTTTTTTATTTTTAATGGTTAGTTATAAAATGTTGTTAGAATCCTGAAACAAATCAATGCAGATGCAGCTTTTTTTTCTATTTATGCATTTAGGAAATTTATTTATAAAAAAAAATGTTTTTCCAATAATTCTGTTGGAAAGTCCGCTATACAGTGATCCCTCAACTTACAATGGCCTCAACATACAATAGTTTCAACATACAATGGTCTTTTCTGGACTATCGTAAGTTGAAACCAGACTCAACATACAATGTACAGACAGTCCAGATCTGTGAAACATGTCAATGGCCGGAAGAACTGACCAATCAGAATGGGCATTTTACTGATAAAACCCCTGTATTACTGAAGTGTATGCACTGAATGGTGTCTGGTAGCGCCCCCTACAGTACAGGGAGGTATTACATGTTCTGTACTCTTTACCTGTACCAGGGTTAGCTTTTCCTTTGGACACCAGGTGAGGGCGACTTCATGTTACTTTTTTAGGACATTGCGTGTTCTGTACAGGACCCCGAAGAAGCTTCTGTCCTCAACATAGATCAGTGTTTCCCAAGCAGGGTGCCCCCAGCTGTTGCAAAACTACAACTCCCAGCATGCCCGGACAGCCTTTGGCTGTCCGGGAATGCTGGCAGTTGTAGTTTTGCAACGGCTGGAGGCTCCCTGCTTGGGAAACACTGACATAGACAGTGATTACAGCTCCCAGCAGATCTTTCTTACTTTTATATGTAAGGATTTGCTTTATCTATATTAGTTATCTACTTATTTTTCTTTAATTCTCACTTTTTCCTATTTTTGGATGACATTTTAGTGGCTTCAGAACCAATTACCAGGTATCCATAGAGTTCTGGTCTCAACATACAATGGTTTCAACATACAATGGCCGTCCTGGAACCAATTAATATTGTAACTTGAGGGACCACTGTAATTTACTGTAAATGGATTTGAATGGGACTCCGCAGTCTCATTCAGACAGACGAATTTCCACTACGGGCATTCAATCGTGAAAATTCTGCTGTCTGCATTCCTTCAAAATTTAAGACTAGTTCTAGTCTTATTTTTGACAGAATTCTGCAGCGGAATCCCATTGAAATCAATAGGACTTGCTTTTAAGTGGAAATTCTGCCAGCAGAGAAAGTGTATGAAACAGAAGTATGGGTACCACAAAGTACAATAAACAGACCAAATAGGGGGGTCCATGGAGGTTGTGTAAACTGAGGATAGTCAATTTGCCTCGTGTGTTGTTCCTGGATCAGATAGATCAATACTTCCTAACCATTGTGCTAGAGATGATCGAAGTTACAGTGATTCGATTTGTCACAAACTTCTCGGCTCGGTGTTTGCTGACTTTATCCTGCATAAATTAGTTCAGCTTTCAGGTGCTCCGGTGGCTGGAGACTCTCTCCTAGGACTGTATCCACCTTTTCCAGCCACCTGAGCACCTGAAAGCTGAACTAATTTATGCAGGATAAAGTCAGCAACCGCCGAGCCGAGAAGTTTGTGACGAATCGAATCACTGTAACTTCACTCATCTCTACGTTGTGCCTTAAGTTGTTGCAAAACTACAAATCCCAGCATGCTTGAACATCCGAAGGCTGTATAATCCTGCCCTATCAGGTAATGGGCAGGATTATACAGTCAGGGGGTGTAGTATACATACACGCTCCTCAGTGTACAACCCTTGAATGTATAATCCCACCCATGACTAAAATTAAGTCCACGCCCTTCTGACTGATTCCCTGAATTGTCAGACAAACTATGAACCTCAGAAACGGGAGGACGTATCAAGAAATTGTAAAAATGTGTGATCTTGGCATCTTCAGCTCTTATGGGGAAGCATTTGTTCTCCTTTTTTACATCTATTCATTCCATGCACAGCATTTATTTGGTGCTGGTGTTGGCTCATGAAAAATTATCCTAAAATTATAAAAAATTTGGAATAACATGGTGACCACGAGGGTTGTACTTGTACTTTTTGGACAGGCAATAGCTGAACCATGGGAACTGCTCTTTTTTTCCAAGGCCATGTGCTCATGTTAAAGGGATACTCAACATTTTAAAGGGTTGAAAACTTTTTTTTTTTTTTCTTCTAAATCAACTGGTGCCAGAAAGTTTAGTTTATTATATTTTTTGGGTGTAGATTATGCATAGTAACCGTGGCAGATAGCCACACACACTTTTTGCCCTTTTGGATAGGGCTTATCTGCCTGTTGATCCGTTGCATATCAAGCTGCAAATCCATGGCAGAAATCCAAAATTTGCAGTGATTATATATTTTTTTTGTCTGAATGTTAGTTTAGAATTGCAAATTGCGAATAAAAAAAAATCTTTGTGCCTTATCGGAGAGAAATGTATTTTACTTCACTTTTGTTTTCCTGAACCACCTCTCTCCTAAACTCATAATTCACTTTAAAAGCAAAACTGCTCCAAGACACAGATCAGCTCACTGAAGCGTCAAGTTACAGCTGCCCTGGATGTCCTATGATGAGAACTTGGGGAGGAGAGGAGAAGTGGCTGAAGAGAGACACACATACTATGTTTCTCACCACAGAGCTGGATTCACAGCATACACTTCTCAGCACTGCTCTATAATGTCCTCCATGCTGCCGCTACTATGAGGGTGTGCTGTAGAGATAAGGAAGCATAATGTCCTCTTCTGTGTGTACAGTATATGGGAGATATTATAGCAGCTAGTCTCCACTCGCTAGCTCAGAGACAACTGAAGATCTGAGATGAATGCAGATCAGAAAACTAGTGAAAAATGCCATATACTTTTCATATACTGGTATACACATGACAGCTTATCCTGAAAAATAAGCATTAGAGGGGCTATCCAGGAAAAAAAACACACACGCATATATATATATATATATATATATCTGGCTCCAGAAAGTTAAACAGATTTGTAAATTACTTCTATTAAAAAATCTGAATCCTTTCAGTACTTATGAGCTGATGAAGTTGAGTTGTTCTTTTCTGTCTAAGTGCTCTCACTTAGAAGCAAACCCAATAGCAAACCTCTTCTACTCTGTGCAGTTCCCGAGACAAGCAGAGATGTCAGAGAGCACTGTTGCCAGACAGAAGACCACAACTCAACTTCAGCAGCTGATAATTATTGAAAGGACTAAGATTTTTTAATAGAAGTAATTTACAAATCTGTTTAACTTTCTGGAGCCAGTTGATATAAAAGTATTCCTGGAATACCTCTTTAATGTTAGGCCCCTCTCACATGTATCAGTTATCTGGCAGTGTTCTACTCCGGCATGCAGCAGAGGGACACTGATGATAGAAATGATCCCATTCACTCGAATGGGACAGTTCAATGAACACTCTCGTATAGCAGAGTGAGGGAGGAAGTTCTCCCCTGTATGTCTTCAGATAATGTCACTCCTGCTGGGGAACGCCCCTTCCCAGTCTGTGAATCTGACTGAGACTGAGCAGAAAATACAGAGCAATATCAAGGTAGAAACTAACAAATAATGAAAATAAAGGAAGGGGGTGGTTTATCATGATGGGGGCAGTGATCTGGGAGGATTATAAAATGTAACAAGATCATGACAGGTTCTCGTTCACATTCATCTGGTGCCTCAAGTTGGACACTGGATGGTTGGACACGCTAGATGGGGGAGCGCAGCAAGATGTCCAGCATTCAGAAATAATGGATGCCGGATGCTGAACAACTGATGACAACTGATGCACCTTGTCATCCGTTGCGTTGAGTTTAAGGCTGAGCCGGATGCCAGACATTTGGAAACCCAGCCTTACTGATGCTGGCCACATGGTAATGAATATACATGATTTATTTTTGCCACAAATGTTTAAAGGGGTACTCCGGTGGAAAACTTATTTATTTATTTTTTTTTTATCAACTGGTGCCAGAAAGTTCAACAGATTTGTAAATTACTTCTATTAAAAAAATCTTAATCCTTCTAGTACTTATTAGCTGCTGAATACTACAGAGGAAATTTATTTTCTTTTTGGAACACCGCTCTCTGCTGACATCATGACCACAGTGCTCTCTGCTGACATCTCTGTCCATTTTAGGAACTGTCAAGAGCAGCATATGTTTGCTATGGGGATTTTCTTCTACTCTGGACAGTTCCTAAAATGATCAGAGATGTCAGCAGAGAGCACTGTGTTCCAAAAAGAAATGATTTCCTCTGTAGTATTCAGCAGCTAATAAGTACTAGAAGGATTAAGATTTTTTAATAGAAGTAATTTACAAATCTGTTTAACTTTTTGGCACCAGTTGATTAAAAAAAAATAGAAGGTTTTTCCACCTGAAGTACCCCATCTAATGTGTTTGTTAAGCTCAGCTGTAGGGAAAAAAAATCACCAGATGCCTGTGTGAACATTGTCTTATTAAAGATTAGTTGAAGTTTTAATTTGAGGCTACATAATCCTATGAAGAAGCGAAGCTCCCTCAGCTGCGTCCCTTCTTTACTCCACCGCAGCGATGCAAAGTTAAATTGTTTTGAAATCCGTTAATCATCGCAGGTTAACAACAAGGCGCACGTTCACACCATCCGCCAGACGTGATGGAGATAATTGGGAAATGAGGAGTATTTTGCAGCTCTAGGAAGCCACGTCCCTATGATACCAACCAATGTTACAGTGTCTCTTCCTGCTATGCCAGACATTTGTGTAGTCATCTGTTTGTATATTAGGGCAGTTTGTGACTGACCTGAATGAGGCCAGAAGAGTTTTATTACATTTATTCTGTATTTTTTCTTGTTGTAGGGTCCTCCCACCGATGCTCCTGCAGTGGACACAGCCGAACAGGTGTATATTTCTTCTCTAGCATTGCTTAAAGTAAGTATCTACATCTGTATATGCATGTTAAGTTCCTTTATCATGAGACTGTATTGATACCACACCACAATTTGATTTTTTTTCTTATTTTACTGTCTTTGTGAAGTAATAAAGAAATTCTCTTAGCAAGACTTTTTTTGACACAATGGGATTGTTTGCATCAGGTATTGTAGCTCAGCCCCCTTTTTATTTTTTATTTTGTTTAAATTTTTTTTTTTACAGTGGCAAAAACTGCAAATAGAGGTATCGCAACTACAGCCCCCCCACACCCCCCCCCCATCCCCGAGACAATCCCATTAAGCCAAGAGGTTCTCCTTCGCCAATGAGGGTGGAGCTTGCCCTCCTTAGATGACCTGAATTAAAAAGGATATTTTCTGTTCAGAAACTCCAATTCGCACTAAATTGTGGAGCATTAAACATTTTCACAATGCTATTCAACAGAACAATGCTTTGTAGGAACCTGTCGTAGCTGTCAAGTTAGTGTCAGTTGACAATATGTATTGCATTATTGATTTAAAGTCGTTTTCCCACCATTGAAAGCAATAGTAGATCTGAAAGGGAATCTGTCAGCTGTAGATGATGTTTAGAGCTCAATAGTCAATTAGGCTGTGCTGAGCCTCCTCCCTTCCCCACCCTTCCCCGTCTTGACTGAGTGATGTACAGGGCTTGTCTTCCAGCACTAAGCCGTGCATGTCAATCAATCAATGAGCTGTGAGCATTATGTACAGCTGACAGATTCCCTTTAATGGTGCGTTCCCACCTGGCATATACCAAAAATTTGCGGCAGCAGCGGGGAAATACGCTGCGTATTCCTCGCTCACTATACACAAATGGCTTTTCGGCGGCAGCCCTATGAGTGCAGTGAGTTTTGGAGGCGGAGCTGCACTTCACAGTCAAGCCCGCACACGGCCCCACCTCCAAAACACACTACACGCATAGCGCTGCCGCCGGAAAGCCCTGTGTGTGTATAGTGAGCGAGGAATACGCAGCAAATTTTGCTCTGCGTATACGCCAGGTGGGAACACACCCTAAAGCAGACCGGTAATCAGGTTTTTAGGGTATAAAGCAAGGGCATGACTGCTTAGAGGTCTGTACGGATTCAGGGCTCAAAGCCCTTTTTAGTTAATTAACCCCTCCTGTGCTGAGATATCAGAGTATAAATAAATATGCAAATTAGACTTCAGAGCCCACTGGGCATCCCTCCTCTGCTACTGTATCCCAGCACAGTTTGGCACCTTCACCAGTTAGGCACTGCCTGAACCCCCCCCCCCCCCCCCCCCCCCACGATTGACAACCAATAGTCTGTACTGTAATCCCCGCCTCTCCCCTGTAATCTAGTAGCCGTGGGAAACTCCCAGTGGGCTCCAAAGCCTAATTTGCAACTGGCTCAAGAAAGTTAAACTAATTTGTAAATTACTTCTATTAAAAAAATCTTAATCCTTTCAGTGCTTATGAGCTGCTGAAGTTGAATTGTTCTTTTCTGTCTAAGTGCTCTCTGATGACACCTGTCTCGGGCACCGCCCAGTTTAGAAGCAAATCCCCAAAGCAAACCTCTTCTACTCTGTGCAGTTCCCGAGACAAGCAGAGATGTCAGCAGAGAGCACTGTTGCCAGACAGAAATGAACAACTCAACTTCAGCAACTCATAATTATTGGAAGGATAAAAATTTTTTAATAGAAGTAATTTACAAATCTGTTTAACTTTCTGGAGCCAGTTGATATGAAAAAAAAAGTATTTTCTGGAATACCCCTTTAACTAATCACAGGTATGTATGAATACAGTGTGAAAAGCCCTATACACCCATGTCCTTACTTTAGACCCTAAAAACCTGCGGTCATGGTGTTTCCTAGTAAATGTGTGAATACCTTTTTTTAATAATCTTCTTTGTACTATGTTTGCTGAACAACAAGGTTGGACCTGTGATTTGGTCGGCACATGTACGGTGACCTGTTTTGGTCTTCCAAGTACAGCTGCATTGATAGGCTACTTTGGAGTCTGTTACTTTGGTGGATCAGTAACGTGTAGAAAGTTCAGTGATGGATTATGGGGACTTTCTGATATCCTATAGTCATTTTTATGGTAATGCTAAGTCTAGTGCACGCTGCATTAAAGAAGAGGCCAGTGACTCCTCATACACTGCAGAGTGTAAATAAATCTTCACCATTGGGCAATGCATAAAGTAGGCCAGTATTTCCCAACCAGGGTGCCTCCACCTGTGGCAAAACTACAACTCCCAGCATGGGAGTTGTAGTTTTGCCACAGCAGGAGGCACCCTGGTTGGGAAACACTGATGTAGACAGTATGTCTATGCTGCATACCAAGCAGACTATACATACTACCGTATAAGCAGAGTTTTTCAGCACGATTTTTCGTGCTGAAAACGCCCCCCTCGGCTTATACTCGAGTGAACTCTCCGCCTGTCAATCCCTTCTCAGTGGTCTTCAACCTGCGGACCTCCAGATGTTGCAAAACTACAAATCCCAGCATGCCCGAACAGCCATCGGCTGTCCGGGCATGCTGGGAGTTGTAGTTTTGAAACCCGGAGCGCGGAGAAAAGGGCCCCCCGGGTGAAAATGGACAGCCTGGAACGACTTACCCTCCCCACCGGACGGTCCCTTCAGCATAGATGGCCCGGACCAGCTCACCCTTCCTTCCCACCGAGGGGAGGTGAGTAGAAAACTAAAGGGGGTGGTCTGAATGATGGCTGTCCGGGCATGCTGGGAGTTGTAGTTTTGCAACATCTGGAGTTCCGCGGGTTGAAGACCACTGATGAAGGGATTGACAAGCGGTGATGATGACAGGGGGGTTGATGTATTTCCCACCCTAGGCTTATAGTTGAGTCAATAACTTTTCCTGGGTTTTTGGGGTGAAATTAGGGGCCTCGGCTTATATTCGGGTCAGCTTATACGCGAGTATATACGGTATGTAAGTAATGCTGGGATTTTTTTACTCTTTGATAAAAGTTCTACTTTAACAGCTACTTAAAATATAATATGAATAATGTTGGGTGTAACACCCGATGACAGGGAATCTTGTTATGAAATATAAAGTAATAAATTGCATGCTCCAGTTAGGTAGAAGTCACAAGCATTCTGTTAATGGTTTTTTTTTTCTCATTCCAGATGCTAAAGCATGGCCGGGCCGGTGTCCCAATGGAAGTCATGGGCCTGATGCTGGGAGAATTTGTGGATGACTACACAGTCAGAGTTATTGATGTATTTGCCATGCCCCAGTCTGGAACTGTAAGTCCTTTTTCCTGCTTAAAGTGCATCTGTTTAATAGTTAATTTTACACTGAAAGCACTGCAGAAAAAAATGCTCTAATAAAAAGAAATCAACAAACATAGTACTTGCCTACAGGTGTAAATTATAGAAAGCAAGGCATATGTGACAGAGCATTCCTTCTCTAAAAACTACTGAAAACAGTAATACAGTAGGAGATTAAAGGGCTAATAAATAATAATAGCAAAGTAAATACAAGTTTAATCACATGTTCCAGTGGTTGCTTATCCTAGTAGACTACGGTTGCTCCATTAAATTGACCCTCTCTAAGTAACCAGTGGTATACGTTGTTGCTAATATCAGGCAGGTGTGATGTGAAGTTATTTAACATATGAAGGTGGTACAACCTGAAAGATAAGTCTTTATATGAATCTGCAAAATCAGTACGATTTTCGTAGGATTCATTAATCACTTTTCATTTTTTTTTTTTTATCAGATAGCTAGTATCTGTGATCACTTTATATTTGATGGTTGTCCAGCTTCTGATCCCACTAGACCTTTGTATGAAGGTCCTGCAGCTCTGGTTCCAGCATCCCTGGCCCCCACTGTGCCAGGAAATTTAGCACCGTTCCATTAAAAGGGGTACTCCGCTGATCAGCGTTTAGAACAAAATGTGCTGAATGCTTAGAGCCGGCATCTGGAGCTCGTGATGTCATAACCCACCCCTCATTACATCATGCCCCGCCCCCTCAATGCAAATCTATGGGAGGGGGCGAGACAGTCGTCACGCCCCCTCCCATAGACCTGCATTGATGGGGCGGGGTTATGACATCACGAGCTCCCGACGCAGGCTCTAAGCATTCGGCACATTTTGTTCTAAACGCTAATCAGTGGACTACCCCTTTAACTGAATGGAGCCAGTAGCAGATTCCTGCACAGCTGGTTGGTCGGGGTGCTTTAGTATAGGGAAAAACAGGGAAGGGTCATCAGAGCTGAATTCCCCTCAACCTCAGCATTAGTTGGTGTCCCAGAGGGTGGACTCTAACCAATCATATAGGGATGCCATATTTTAACATAATAGCTTGCCATACCATGCAATGTTAATATTCCTTTATAATTGGGCAGGTATGTTATATCCTATCTCTTTAAAGGGGTACTCCCCTGGAAAACATTTGTTTTTAAATCAACTGTTGCCAGAAAGTTAAACAAATTTGTAATTTACTTCTATTTAAAAATCTGAATCCTTCCAGTACTTATCAGCTGCTGTATACTACAGAGGAAGTTCTATTCTATTTGAATTTTTCTGTCTGACCACAGTGCTCTCTGCTGACACCTCTGTCCATTTTAGGAACTGTCTGCAGCAGGAAAGGTTTGCTATGGGGATTTGCTCCTACTCTGGACAGTTCCTAAAATGGAGGTGTCAGCAGAGAGCACTGTGGTTAAACAGAAAGGAAATTCAAAAAGAAAAGAACTTCCTCTGAAACATGCAGCAGCTGATAAGTACTGGAAGGGTTAAGATTTTTAAATAGAAGTAATTTACAAATCTTTTTAACTTTCTGGCACCAGTTGATTTAAAAAGAAATGTTTTCCAGTGGAGTACCCCCTTTAAAGCAGTCACAACTCCTAATCCTCCTGCACTGCTATGGAGTTAAATGGGTTGTCTTGCGAAATAAACAACCTGTGTATGGTGTCAAAAAGTATTATATAGCAATTTGTTAATATCATGTTATTAGCCATAGTACAGAGATCTTCCATATCAGCTTTGCTAAAGCCCCTTTCACACTACCGTTATCCTCCTGTATGAACTCCCATCAGATATTTCAGTCATGAAAACGGCCTTCAAAAAATCCCATTTATGTCAATGTATTTTTTTTTTTTTTTGACCATCCTTTAGTATAAGTTAATCTTTGACATCACATCAAAGGCTCTGAATGCAGAGCTTCTGTCTCTCCTTTCAATGAAGAAGACCAGTGATGTGAAGAGGGTAGGTGGTTTTACTGCTCAATAGATTTGACTCATTAGATAAGGCAGCATTTAGCCTGTTCTCAGTCACAGTAGTTTGTCAGAACTGGCTGCTTACTGCCTTATCTAATGAGTCCTAAATCTAATCAACAAATATTCCAGCTCCCCCCTTCACATCACTTATCTGGTTGGGTCCTGACAGCAGGTATGGACTGCCTTGACAGCCTGTGATGTGACAACCCAGCAACAGGGGAGAGCGGCATAGCAAATATAGATTACTCATGCATTATGGCTAATAACATTATATTAGTAAGTTACTTTATTTTACTTTTTGACACCATACACAGGTTATTTATTTCACTGTATAACCCCTTTTGAGAGCTTTCTAGCTTCCTGATCAAGTGTTTACCTCATTGAACTTTATAATAGACCAGTATACAGGAAGCTCCTATTGTCTAGCTCTGTCTATACAGGGAATATTGAGCTCTTTTTCATCCATGGTATTTTTATTTGTAAACCTGGATTCAGATTCCTGCAATGTTTGTATCCTGAAATATCACATGGTTGTGTTTCTGTAGCACCACGAATGGCCATATGTGCAGTTCAGATCCTGACCCCAAAATTACTTCTTATTGACCCAAACCAAGCTTCTGTTGTAGCTGTGGATTTCTATAATAGATTTAGTGCTGCTTTAACAGCCTCTTTCCATAATGCCATCACTAATGTTTGGATTGGCCTTACTCATAACTGTGTAGGCTTTCTACAAAACTGTCATGTTTGTCACAAATTGCTCCATTTGCTAATTAACTTGATTTTAGAAGATGATTCCTGCTTCCTTTAACAGTTTTGTGTCTTGTTTTGTAACAGCGATAACCCTTTACTATTAGATATCTGAACAGCTTGGATTGCAACTTTCATTCCTTGCTGCAAATATTGAAATTGTGCATATTCTCATTTTATGTACATTGCAAATCTTCCGAAAAAAAATCTGAATGCTTTAGGAATTCATATGTGTGCATTATGTTATGTTTTATAGGGTGTCAGTGTGGAGGCTGTGGATCCAGTGTTTCAGGCTAAAATGTTGGACATGTTAAAGCAAACTGGAAGGTAAGAGGCCTTGGTTTAAATAATGTCTGTGTATAATGGTTTCCAATAAAAGTTTTGCTGTGTATTTGCTGCATACTATCCTACCTATTGAAGTCAATGGGTAACAAAATACGGAGCTGATTTTGCTTCACATTGACTTCAGTGGGTAGGAAAATACTCAGCAGCAAAATACTCTACATGTGAATCTACCCTTAGTCGTGCCCATGGTGATACATTTTTAAAGCCTATCTTTAACCCGTTAACAACCACAGACGGCTCCCAATATGTGAAGCGCGCTCAGAAGCTGAGAGCCCTTTGTATCTGCGGGGTCCCAGTTGCTATCAGCAACTGGGACCCGCGGCTAATACCGGACATCGCCGATCATGCTGATGTCCGGTATTAACCCAAAGCTGATTGTGGCATCTAAAACGGGAGAATATGTTGCCGGTTAGCTCAACGGAGCGGTTAGGGACCTCCGCTGTGAAATCGCGGCGTCCCAAACAGCTGAGAGGACAGCGGGAGGCTCCTTACCTGGCTGGACGCTGTCCGATCGACGTTTTATTGCTCCAAGCTTGAGATCCAGACTTGAGCAATCAAGCGCGGATATCACTGATCAATGCTATGCTATGGCATAGCAGTGATCAGTGCCTGCAATCAGTGTAATCCCCTATGGGAGCTTTAACATTGTAAAAAAAAAAAAAGTGTAAAATAATAGTTAAAGTGTAGCTCCCACCATCCATTTTTTCTTTCTTTCTGTCCCTGCCTATTGCCCATCTCTCCCTAACCCCCTCCCTCCCTTTACATTTTATTTTTACTATATTAAAATCCCTTTTTGTCTGCATGGTAGCGTGCTCACTACCAGGCAGACTTCCCCAGCAGGCACCACGTCACTGATGCCTGCTGGAGCCAGCACTTCCGCCCTTAGCTCACTATACAGGGTGCCTCCAGCTGTTTCACCACTAAAACTCCCAGCTTGCCCTAACATCTACTGGCTGTCAGGGCATTCTGGGAGTTGTAGTGGTGAAAAAGCTGGAGGCACCCTGTGGTGAAAACAATAACTTTATTAGCGCAGCAGTGCTACTTCGGGAGCAGCAGCAGCGGCGGCGGCGGCGCTCTCCCGAACCCCGCTCCCCACCCCCATACCTCTAGTGCTGAGCGGCGGCACTCCCTCAAACCCCGCTTCCCCCACCCCATTCATCCAGTGAGGAAGACTTACCAGAGGATCAATGAGCTGCCTCCGGACAGGGTAACGGCCTCCGGACAGGGTAACGGCCTCCGGACAGGGTAGGGGGGGGGTGCGCGCGCGCGCGGGGCTGGGGCCGCGCGCGAGGCCAGTGGAGCTGGCCAATGCGCGCAGCCCCAGCTATCAGCGTGCTCGCTCTCGCCTGTCTGATTGACAGGCGCGAGCGAGCACCGCAGTGACTGGATTTCGACTCATTTGCCAGGCTGAAATGAGTCGAAATCCAGTAGTGACGTCACTGCAGAATGCATTCGGCCACTAGGAGGGCGACCCCTAGTGGCCGAATTTAAAAGTGATTTTAAACTTGTTTAAAATCACTTTTTTTAAAGTATATTAGAGATATGTTGTAGTACTTAAGTACTACAACATATCAATGTTTAGATTTCATGACAGTGCCCATTTAATAAATGTGATTTAACCCCTTCCCTAATAAGTCTGAATCACCCCCCTTTTCCCATTAAAAAAAATTATAATTTAATTAAGCATATGTAGTATCGCCGCGTGCGTAAATGTCCAAACTATAAAAATATATCATTAATTAAACCGCACGGTCAATGGCATATGGGCAAAAAAAATGCCAAAGTCCAAAATAGCGTATTTTTACACCTTAATTTTTTTTTATAAAAAGCGATCAAAAAGTCAGATCAAGACAAAAATGGTACCGATAAAAACTTCATATCACAGCGCAAATTATGAGCCCTGATACATACCCATACGCAGAAAAATAAGTTATAGGGGTGAGAAGAGGACATTTTTAAACGTATTAATTTTCCTGCATGTAGTTATGATTTTTTCCAGAAGTGCAACTAAATTGTAGGGTATTATTTTAATCATATGGACCTACAGAAAAAGATAAGGTGTCATTTTTAAAGAACAATGTACAGCGTAGAAACGGAAGCCCCCCAAAGTTCAATTTTGTCGCACAATGATTTTTTTTTCCCGTTTCGCCATAGATTTTTGAGTAAAATGACTGATGTCATTACAAAACAGAATCGGTGGCGCAAAAAAAGCCATCATATGGATTTTTAGGTGCAAAGGGTTAGGAGGAAAAAATGAAAGTGCAAAAACGGAAAACCGCTTTGTCCTTAAGGGGTTAAAGGGAAATTCAGTAAACAGATGATTTCTTCATGCTAGGAGTTGCAGTTTTGCAACTGCCGGAGGCAACTTGGTTGGGATCCAATGTATTGGGTGATCAAACTATTCCATCTAGTCTGCCGAGTACTGATGATTGTCTCAGGTATGAAGAGTAGACGTAAAGATAATGGCAGCTCAGCAAATCGTCTTGATTGGAAATATCCTGTGTCGTCACGGTTACAGACTACAAACAAACCCTGTGTAGTCTGGTCCTGTAGTTATGTATTGCTCCATTCCCCCTATTCTCTCCTTGATGACCTACAAGCAATAGAAGAGGGAGCAGATGTAATGAACTAATACATGACTGCAGGATCAGACTACACACAGACTTCTTTGTAGTTTGCAACCATGGCAACCCATAGCTCTGCAGATTTCCTGTCTGTTGTAAACAAGCAGAATAGATATTGGCCGCAAAGTTTTTAAGAATTGTTCCCCCTGTAGAACAATTTATAAACTTTAAACACTATTCCATAGAGCAGCTGCTCTGGGAAGAAATGGTGATGTTTCGCTAACATCTACATAGCCTTTAAGGGGAAGCCTATGCTTTAAATTGTTCCTGTCATTTTAACAAGTCAAACATGTCAAAAGTTTTTATCGTCTTGAGTGCTGAGACCCCTCCACGATCAGGAGAACGAGAGACTTAGGTTATGCTCACATGGTGGAATTCCGCAAAGACCTTCCACTGCAGCAGAGTCCCATTGATTTCAATAGGACTCTGCTGCACTGTGCGCACGATGGAATTTCCGCAGGCATCTCTGTGGCAGAAAAATCCTCATTTTGGCGTCTGCAGAAAGAATAGACTGATTTACTCTGCTGGTCCGCTCGGAAATGTATAGCCGTCTAGGAGATGGCGCATTTCCAAGCGGTCCTAGCGCCTGCCAGATTATTCAAATGTGTGGAATTTAGGCTGTTTTTTTCTGGGCAGACATTCCACACATTTTTGGCCGTGTGAATCCGGCCGCTGGGGACCCCCGTAATCTTGCATTCGGCAAGATTGAGCTGCGCTGCCAGCTCACAAACTGCCGGGTGCCGACCACAGGGCCAGAGTATCCTGACGTCAAGACTCCGCCCCCGTGTGCAGTCACCCCCCCGCTATGCAAATCTAGTGAAGGGGGCGTGATGGCCTTTGGATAGGGGATAAGATGTCTTAGGGCTGGAGTACCCCTTTAACCCTGCTCCTTCTCCTCATCAGGGGTAGTCTCAGCACTGACAGTAAAAACTTTTGATGTGTCTGTGACATGTTAAAAGCTTCTTTTTTGATTTATTATTATATAAAAGGTAAGTTCACTTAACAGTTAAAAAACAAATATTTTAAATTTTTTTGCATAACCCTAGTGCATAGATGGCAGCTGCAGTCTATAGCTTTCAGTGGGAGCTGGGAGTTGTAGTTCCTGACACTCCCACTCTGAGGGTATGTTCACATGGCAGTAAATCCGCACATCCGCACCAATTCTGTGTCCGCATTCATTTGGGTGGTTTCCGGCTTGTGCGGAATCTGTATGCTGAAATTCAGAAGTGTGAATGGGAGTGCCGAATCCCATACAAGTCTATGGGCTTTATGTTGAGGCGGAATCTGCATGTGGAAATTCTGCCATGTGAATAGACCCTAAGGTCACTTACAAGCAGGACAGGAATGGTATAGGTTTTTCCTGAAAAATCTTTTTGCTTTTCCAGATACCTATATAATACAAGAATCATATTTCTGTGTAATTCTGAGGGGCAAACATTTTTTTCCAAAGACACAGTTGAAGTTTTTACAGCAAAGTCGATAACATTGTCAATTTATTTTGGATTTTGACTTCCCTGGTTAAGTCTGTGAGGAAGATATACAGTACATCCCTGTCATGACTTTCTTTTTGTGCTGATTTTTTTTCTTTCAGCAGCACTAGAAAGATTGACATCACTGAGACTCTAAATTGCTGCTGATTTTCTGAAAATTCATAGCATTCCTTTCCTGTGTGCAGACAGCCTTAGTATTCTCGTGTTTTCCATTCCACAGACAGCCCCTATGTTGCTGTTCTTCACATACTCATATATACAGCTTTGTTTTTCTGTATTGCACATGAGAGGGTAGTTAAAAGATTTGCCATCATGGTTGGTCTTAATTGCTTTATTAGCAAACAGTCCTGTCTGGCGTACTGCACGCGGAAATACTGCAAATCATTTTCTAGGCAGCCTTAGTCTTTACCTCTCAACAGTTGTCATGTGCACGCTCAAAATTCTTTTACTGTGGAAAAAAACTTCAAAATTAATGTTAGCAAAAGGCTCAGCAGCTGAGCGGAACAGTGCAAATTGCTTTTTGACTGGGTTCCTAGTTGTACTGCTGGTTTAATTGATATTTAAAGAGAAGATATTTACTCAAGTGCTGAAAGGGTAAAAACTGGCTCAGGGAAGGTGTGGTAACAGGGTGAAATACTGAAAGCACGATCTACTATCGCTAATGTGTATCCCTTAATGATAGCACTCCTATGTCACACTTATTCATGTTCATGCTTTCACAATGATACTATGGTGAATGTTCCTAATGGTTCCTTCTTCACACCGTCGAATTTCCTGTTTCCAGTCCTAATTTATAACCTGTTAGTTTTAATGCTGCTTTTCATATCGTAACATGTTTGGGAGCCTGAGTCTTCTTCTCGTTCCAGGCCTGAGATGGTGGTTGGTTGGTACCACAGTCACCCTGGCTTTGGGTGCTGGCTCTCCGGAGTCGATATCAACACCCAGCAGAGCTTCGAAGCCTTGTCAGAAAGAGCCGTAGCCGTGGTAGTCGATCCCATTCAGAGTGTGAAAGGAAAGGTAAAGTACAAGCTGTCTCTTTATCAGCCCAGTTAGTCGGTGGGGTGGGGTTTTTGGGTAATAATTTTTTTTTTTTTTAAATAATAATAATAATTTTCTACTTTTTAGGTTCTTATATTTTCTTCTTTTTTTTTTCTTCCTCCTGCTTCACATTTTTCGTGCTTCGATATATAATTACTACATTGCTGTATTCCCCAGAGCCTTATTTGTCTGTGCCGGAGAGGGTTCGTGCTGCTTAAATCAGCCGTCTCCTACTCGCTTTTGGTTAATCGGTCCGTGATGACATGTAATTTTTTTATTTAAAAAAAAAAAGTGTGTGCATCCTTAAAGAACTGTTAAGGATTACAGAATCCTTTCCCAATCATATCGGGCTATATAGACCCCCCCTCCTTGTACACTTTAGTCAGGCACAACGCTTCACTATGAAGACTCTACACTGGTAGACAATTACGGTTTCCCCTGAGGACTGTGTCCCAAGCACCTCAGAAGGAGCCGACCAATGACTTCAATATGTCTGTTGCATCTGAAAAGAAATTAACTTGCAAAGCATATTGGGTTGTAGTTGTCCTTTGTTTAAATCTCTTTTGTTCTTGTTTGGTTTCTTTCTTTCTTTCTTTTTTTTTCTTTTACTTCGCTTCAGCCCCATATGCCATTTTCCTATTTCCTGCCTCGTGACAGCAGGGTGCAGGTCTATTATCACCTTCACAGAGCTGTCTGCAAATGTGAGAGGCAATTCGATTTTGCTCAGCCACAGGGAGAGTGGATTAGAAAAACTCAAAAGCTCCAGAAATTGGCTTGAATGGTTTACTGCTTTAAAATACTGCTGAGGTGTCTTGTTGGAACATGTCACTTCCATTGTAATGTAAAATAATAGATATGATAAAGTGATCGCAATGCATTATTATAGAAGTTTGCCTTCCTCTTAAAATAGCCCATCATTATGTATCTCGCTAAACATTGCCCGCCACCGCGCAAGCACCAACGCTTTTCTGGATTTTGGTGGGGGAGAAAGGTAAAGGATACGTGGAAGAGTTTCATTGGTGTATTTCACCGGGGGGGATGAAAAAACATATATATTACAGGTTGACTTAAGTTTTAATTGCTGTGAATGGAGTTTATGACACAAGAAGTAATTGCTATTGTGGGTTGGGGGGGTGGAGGTGTGGAGGGGGGGGGGCATAGACAGAAAATCTTGCATGGCTGCTCCCTTAATTAACTAAGTAATTGGTTTAATTAGGAAACATATTGGATCGCTGTCTGGGGTCATATAGGGCGGAATAATATTTAAGAATTGTTTGGCATCCCCTATAGAATTAGAGTCCCTTATGCTGAAAGTGATGAATTTGTGAATTCTTACATGAGCAGGATAGAAAATAGAAAAGTGGTGGAATAATGAATTATATTCTAACGATAAGCTTTATGCAGGGGGTGGTTTCCTTGAATTGATGCATTTATTTTAAATTACTAAAATTACTATTGATAGATCAACATGCGATAGATAGATAGATATGAGAAAGATAAATAGATATGAGTAAGATGGATAGATATGAGATGGATAGATATGAGATGGATAGATAGGAGATGGATAGATAGGAGATGGATAGATAGGAGATGGATAGATAGGAGATGGATAGATAGGAGATGGATAGATAGGAGATGGATAGATAGGAGATGGATAGATAGGAGATGGATAGATAGGAGATGGATAGATAGGAGATGGATAGATAGGAGATGGATAGATAGGAGATGGATAGATAGGAGATGGATAGATAGGAGATGGATAGATAGGAGATGGATAGATAGGAGATGGATAGATAGGAGATGGATAGATAGGAGATGGATAGATAGGAGATGGATAGATAGGAGATGGATAGATAGGAGATGGAGAGATAGGAGATGGATAGATAGGAGATGGAGAGATAGGAGATAGATGGATAGATAGGAGATAGATGGATAGATAGGAGATAGATGGATAGATAGGAGATAGATAGATAGATAGATAGATAGGAGATAGATAGATAGATAGATAGGAGATAGATAGATAGGAGATAGATAGATAGATAGATAGATAGGAGATAGATAGATAGATAGATAGATATGAGATAGATATGAGATAGATAGATATGAGATAGATAGATAGATAGATAGATATGAGATAGATAGATAGATAGATATGAGATAGATAGATAGATAGATATGAGATAGATAGATAGATAGATAGATAGATATGAGATAGATAGGGAAAGAGAGAGAGAGAGATGGGAGATTATGGGTAGATAAGAAAGAGAGAGAAAAGATATGAGAGAGATCAGTGGTCTCAAACTGTGCCCCTCCAGATTTTGCAATACTTTAACTCCCTGCATGCCCGGACAGCCGTTGGCTAAAACATAGGTATACCTCAACTATGAGAGACAGAATGAGAAAAAAAAATCATAAAATCACATTGTCTGATTTTTTAAGAATTTATTTGCAAATTATGGTGGAAAATAAGTATTTGGTCACCTACAAACAAGCAAGATTTCTGGCTCTCACAGACCTGTAACTTCTTCTGTAAGAGTCTCCTCTGTCCTCCACTCATCACCTGTATTAATGGCTCCTGTTTGAACTGATCAGTATAAAAGACACCTGTCCACAACCTCAAACAGTCACTATCCAAACTCTACTATGGCCAAAATTGACAAAATTGTAGACCTGCACCAGGCTGGGAAGACTGAATCTGCAATAGGCAAGCAGCTTGGTGTGAAGGAATCAACTGTGGGAGGAATTATTAGAAAATGGAAGACCTAAAAGACCACTGATAATCTCCCTCGATCTGGGGCTCCACGCAAGATCTCATTCTGTGGTGTCAAAATGATCACAAGAAAGGTGAGCAAAAATCCCAGAACCACATGGGGGGACCTAGTGAATGACCTGCAGAGAGCTGGGACCAAAGTAACAAAGGCTACCATCAGTAACACACTACGCCGCCCGCCAGGGACTCAAATCATGCAGTGCCAGACATGTCCCCCTGCTTAAGCCAGTTCATGTCCTGGTCCGTCTGAAGTTAGCTAGAGAGCATTTGGATGATCCAGAAGAGGATTGGGAGAATGTCATATGGTCAGATAAAACCAAAGTAGAACTTTTTGGTAAAAACTCAACTCTGAGAAAGAATGCTGAGTTGCATCCAAAAAAACATCATACCTGCTATGAAGCATGGGGGTGGAAACATCATGCTTTTGGGCAGTTTTTCTGCTAAGGGATCAGGATGACTGATCTGTGTAAAGGAAAGAATGAATGGGGCCATGTATTGTGAGATTTTGAGTGAAAGCCTCCCTCCATCAGCAAGGGCATTGAAGATGAAATGTGGCTGGGTCTTTCAGCATGACAATGATCCCAAACACACTGCCCAGGTAACAAAGGAATGGCTTCATAAGAAGCATTTCAAGGTCCTGGAGTGGCCTAGCCAATCTCCAGATCTCAACCCCATAGAAAACCTTTGGAGGTAGTTGAAAGTCCGTGTTGTCCTGCGACAGCCCCAAAACATCACTGCTCAAGAGGAGATCTGCATGGAGGAATGGGCCGAAATACCAGCAACAATGTGTGAAAACCTTGTGAAGACTTACAGAAAACGTTTGACCTCTGTCATTGCCAACAAAGGGTATATAACAGGGGTGTGGAAATTTAATAAAAAACTACTTGTCCACGGGACTAAAACGGAGCAAAATCTACTTGTCCCTCATGACGATCCACTTGTCCGGGCCAACTTTCGCTTTAACACTCTTGTTTTTTTCCTCCTCGCCCTATAATAGCCATAACGACCTACTATAATTATACCTTTTCATTTTTCCATAACATATTCTCCGAACCAAAATATATAATCGGTGAAGTGAAATTGAAATAGTAAAAGATCATTTTGCAAACTTGGTGGGGTTTTTTTCTACGCCATTTACCTTGTGGTTGAACTAACATGTTGTTTTGATACTTTAGGTCGCCTGATTACAGCAATACCAGATTTGTATAGTTTCCGTCATGTTTTACTAATTTAAAAAAAATTCTAAACTTTTTTTAATTTTTTTTAATTGCCATTTTTTGACCCCTGCAGCTTGTTATAATTTTTTTTTTTTTGCATACCAGGCTGTATGAGGGATTTTTTGCGCTGTAATCTTTTTTTTTTTTTTTTTTTTTTTTTTTTTTTTTTTTTGTATCGGTACCATTTTGGTATTGATCTGACTTTTTAATCGCTTGTTAAAGGGTTACTCCGGTGAAAACCTTTTTTCTTTTAAATCAACTGGTGGCAGAAAGTTAAACATATTTGTAAATTACTTCTATTAAAAAATCTTAATCCTTCCTGTACTTATTAGCTGCTGAATACTACAAAGGAAATTCTTTTCTTTTGGAATGCTCTCTGATGACATCACGAGCACAGTTCTCTCTGCTGACGTTATTATAATAATAATAATGCTTATTGTTGTCCTTAGTGGGATTTGAACCCAAGTCCCCAGCACTGCAAGGCAGCAGTGCTAACCACTGAGCCACCATGCTGCCCTTAGCATATGTCTGCTATGCATGGTTGCGAAAATGGACAGAGATGTCAGCAGAGAGCACTGTGCTCGTGATGTCATCAGTGTTCCAAAAAGAAAGGAATTTTCTCTGTAGCATTCAGCAGCTAATAAGTACTGGGAGGATTAAGATTTTTTAATAGAAGTAATTTACAAATATGTTTAACTTTCTGCCACCAGTTGATTTAAAAGAAAAAAGGTTTTCACCGGAGTACCCCTTTAACTCTTTTTCTGGGATATTATAAAAATAGCAATTCTGTGGTGTTGTTTTTTTTTTTTTTTTTTTTACATTTACGTCATTTAATGTATGGGAAACATCATGTTATATTTTAATAGTTCCTACTATTACGCACTCAGCGATACTAAATATGTTTATTGTTATTATGTTTACATGTTTTTATATAGGAAATGGGGGTGATTTGAACTTTTAACATGGAAGGGGTTAATGTGTGTCTTTTAAACTTTTATTACATTTTTTTTTTTTTTTTTACACTTTATTAGACTTTTAGGAGGAATCATTAGATTCCTCATACAGATCAACAGAGTTCTATTGAACTCCATTGATCTGTGTGCTCTGCGCTCCATTGATAGAGCCTAGTCCAGCCAGGCTCTATCAATGACAGAACCACGGGACAGCAGGGAACAGAGGAAAGCCCTCCGGCTACCTCTATAGTGTATCGCCCCCACTCGATCGCACTGCCGGGGGGGTTGTCGATCCACCCCACTAGCCCACCAGGGAGCATTTACATGTTCCTTTAGATGCCATCTCAGCGGCCATCTAAAGGGTTAATAACCTCTGGCTATTAGCGGCGGCCCCCGGCTACTGTCATCAGCTGGGAGCGGCAGAGTATGGAGTGCCCAGGAGTCGGGAGCGGCTCCATACAGACTACTGAGCACCTCCGCGCTTGTCTGGTCCGGAAAAATTCACCTGCACGGTGCCGGGCGTCTGGCGATAGGAATTCCACATCCCTGTATAAGGCTGGGTTCACATCACGTTTTCTCCCATACGGGAGCGTATACGGCAGGAGGGAGCTTAAACCTGGCGCTCCCGTATGCCTTTCTATGCGCTACCGTATGTAATTCATTTTAATGAGCCGGCCGGAGTGAAACGTTCGGTCGGCTCATTTTTGCGCTGTATGCGCTTTTACAACCGTACCTAAAACCGTGGTTGACCACAGTATTAGGTCCGGGGGAAAAGCGCATACAGCGCAAAAATAAGCTGACTGGACCGAACGTGTCACTCCGGTCGGCTCATTTAAATGAATTACATACGGGAGCGCATAGAAAGGCATACAGGAGCGCCAGGTTTCAGCTCTCTCCTGCCGTATGCGCTCCCGTATGGGAGAAAACGTGATGTGAACCCAGCCTAACAAAGTATTGAGATAAACTTTTGTTATTGACCAAATACCTATTTTCCACCATAATTTACAAATTCTTTAAAAATCCGACAATGTGATTTTATGGATTTTTTTTCTCTTTCTGTCTCTCATAGTTGAGGTATACCTATGATGACAATTACAGCCTCTCTCATCTTTTTAAGTGGGAGAACTTGCACAATTGGTGGCTGACTAAATATTTTTGCACCACTGTACAGTGGTCCCTCAACATACGATGGTAATTCGTTCCAAACGACCCATCGTTTGTCGAATCCATCGTATGTTGAGGGATCCATGCAATGTAAAGTATAGGAAGCTGTACTCACCTGTCCCCGCCGCTCCGGACCAGGTCCTCACCGCTCCCGATGCTGTCCAAGGGGCTCCGGATGCTGTCCCGCTGCTCCGGTGTCTTCTTCGCGATCCTCCGGCTTCTTCCGCATCTTCTGCAGGGTCCGGGCCTCGCTTTCTGGTGACGTTATTACACTGCTGCGCCGGCGCGGCGTGCATAGTGACGTAATAACAACGCCAGAAAGCGAGGCCCGGACAAGATGCAGAAGACGCCGGAGGATCGCGAAGTGGACCCGGAGCAGCGGGGATAAGTAAGCGAACCTGCCCGGGATGCTTAAACTGCTATCCGACAGCAGCTTAAGCATTTTGCGCTGTCGAATAGCAGTTAATGCGATGGCCCCGACATATAAAAGCACCGTATGTCGATGCTGACATGGACATGCGATGGCCTCTGAGAGGCCATCGTATGTCGATTTTATCATATGTCGGGGCCATCACACTTCGGGGGGGTTACTGTATATGTTAAACAAGTGCTGAGAACAGATTACAGACTTACATTATTAACAAAAGAAACAAAAAAAATAAAACTTTGCAATTTATAGGTTTTTGCTGGACACTGTAGCACAGACTGCTATGCTATGCTATCCATCAAAAAATAAAAAAAGGGAAAAAAAGTAAACACCTAGCCTTATACCTATGGTCAGCTTCAGAATACACTGATTTATATTAGGATAGAGAGATGTTTAGAGAGGTATTGTGATAAGCAGGCGAGATGGATACGAGGGACTCTGACTACGAGACAATTTTGTATTGTAGAAAGTAGGGATCGACCGATTATCGGTTTGGCCGATATTCAAGATTTTTTACGTTATTGATATCAGCAATTACCTTGCCGATAATCCGATAATGTCCTGCCTGCAACCGCCCCCCCCCCCCCCACTGCACCACACGCCGCCCCCATTGCCTCCCCTATCCCCGGTTTTATATAATTACCTGTTCCCGGGGTCTGGGGCCCGTGCTACTTCTGGCTCCTGCTGCTCCCTGCGTTAGGCTGCGCAGCGCAGTGACGTCCTCAACGTGACGTCACAGTCAGTGCGCACAGTGACAGCTCAGGACGGGAGCCAGAAGTAAAGCGGACCCCGGGAACAGGTAATTATAAAACCGGGGATAGGATGGGCAGTGGGGGTGGTGTGCGGTGCGGGGATAGGGGGGGATGGCTGGGGGCAGCGGCAGTGGTTGGGAGGACCCCCGGACAGGCAGGGGGAGAGAAGCGGGTGGCGGCGCTGGTCTCTGATTCAGCCAAAGCAAAGCGCCCGCTTTAAATCAATCATCTGCAGCGGCTTCTTGGGGGGTGGAGAAATAGCCGATAACATACCGGAATAATGGTATAAGTTATCGGCCTGAAAGGCCACAGATTATCGGTGTCGGCCCTAAAAAAACGATATCGGTCGATCCCTAGTAGAAAGGAACCAGCAGTAGAGTGTATCAGACTGCGATCTAGGACAGTGGATGGGCGATGGAGTTAACTAGTCTAGATCACGATAAATGTAAATCCTTAAAGACAAAGAATTGAGTTTTAAAAAGTCCAGTAGAGATTGAATGGATAGATCGTAATATTTTCGTAGAGATAAAAAAAAAAATGGTTTTTATTTTATTTTATTTCTACATTTGTTTATCAAAAATGTTTTTTTTCTTTTTTTTTTTCTTTTTTTTTGGGGGGAAGTTCAAAGGAATGTTTCATGAAAGATATTTTTGCTGCTTTTTTTTTATTTTTATTGTGCCCTATATTACTGCTTTTTCTTAGCAGCTTTGAAGGGGTTAACTCCCCCCCCCCCCCCCCCCGACTGCCACTTATAGGTATTTCCAAGTTGTTTAGTAAATAGAGCTCTAGCGATGAATCCTCCCAGGAAGCGGTGAGAAAATGCACATACTCCAAGGAATCTGTTTTCTGCAGCTAAAATTGACATTGTATAAATAATTTCAGTGCGCCTTAACTTTGAGCACACAATCACATCATTTCAGCGAGATTCCTTTGGCATCAGTCAGTTTCATTTGTTTGTGCATTCCAGCGAAAATGGCATAAAAAGTCTGATTTCTCTGAATTTTTTATGCTGAGGGGCTTGTAAGAGACGGGGGAGGATGTTTTTATTTTTTTTATTTTTTTTTACTGGTGACAGCCTGACAGCGCACGGCAGCAGAGGTAACGTACCCAGAGCTGCGCTCGCTGGGTCACATGTCCACCATAAATGTTTAAATATCCTGCAAGTTGAGCAAGGAGCTGATAGCTGATCTGTTGCAGGTGATAAAAGATGTTTAGATGGGACATTAGTTGTTGTTGTTTTTTTTTTTCTTCTTTTTCCCACACCTGGCATATCAACAATGCTCGTGTGATCACAGAATACATTACGATAACATGGTTGACTTAGGATCACATCAGTGTGTGCAGGTTCCTTAACCCCTACAGGACCCATGACGTAACGGTACGTCCCGACACCCTGGGTCTTAAGGACCAGGGACGTACATTTACGTCATGGGCAGTTTTAGTCCCCGCCGTGCGCCGGGCGGGGATCGGAGCGGGATGGCTGCTGAAATCATTCAGCAGGCATCCCGTGCAAATGACCAGGGGGGTCATCAGACCCCCCCATGTCGGCGATCGCGGCAAATCGCAAGTGAATTCACACTTGCGATTTGCGCGATTCCGGGTCATTACGGGTCTATAGTGACCCGGTGACCCGCAATGTAAGGGGGATCGCGGGTGTCTAAGACACCCACGATCCCCCTGAAGCGATAGGAGTGAGGTGGCACGGGTGCCACCCCTCCTATCCCTGCTATTGGTGGTCTAGACGCGACCACCAATAGCAGATCGGGGGCGGGGGGGTTTACTTTCGTTTTCCCCGTCCTGCCCTCCCACAATAGGCGGGGCAGGACGGGGAAACGACGGGGACCGGCGCCGAAGATCCACTTACCGATCCGGGCGGGCGTCGGAGGCTGCAGGCGACGGAGATCGGCGGGCGGCGATGACGTGCGGCTGGATCCGACGGAAGCCGGTGAGTTGCCTAGCAACATCTGGAGGGTACAGTTTGAGACCATTATACAGTGGTCTCTAACTGTAGCCCTCCAGATGTTGCAAAACTACAACTCCCAGCATGCCCAGACTGCTGTTTGGGCATGCTGGAATATGTAGTTTTGCAACAGCTGGAGGGCTACAGTTTGAGACCACTATATAGTGGTCCCTAAACTGTAGCCCTCCAGATCTTGCAAAACTACAACTCCTAGCATGCTCAAACAACTGTTTGCTGTCAGGGCATGCTGGGAATTGTAGTTTTGCAACAGCTGGAGGTCCACAGTTTGGAGATCACTTTGCAGTGGTCTCTAAAACTGTAGTCCAACAGATGCAAAACTGCAAATCCCAGCATGTCCAAACAGCAATCAGCTGTCTCGGCATGCTGGGAGTTGTAGTTGCGTACCTCCAGCTATTGCATAACTACATCTCCCAGCATGCCCTTCGGCGATCAGTACATGCTGGGAGTTGTAGTTTTGCAACAGCTGGAGGCACACTGGTTAGAAAATACTGAGTTAGGTAACAGAACCTAACTGAAGGTTTTCCAACCAGTGTGCCTCCAGCTGTTGCAAAAGTACAACTCCCAGCATGCACGGTCTGTCAGTACATGCTGGGAGTTGTAGTTTTGGAACAGCTGGAGGTTTGCCCCCCCCCCCCCATGTGAACGTACAGGGTACATTCACACGGGCAGGCTTACAGTAAGTTTCCTGCTCCAAGTTTGGGCTGCGGCAAATTTTTCGCCGTATCTCAAACTTCTAGCGAGAAACTCACCGTAACCCGCCAGTGCGAATGTACCCTAAAAACACTACACTACCACATAATAAAGAGTAAAACACTACATATACATCCCCTTACACTGTCCCCCCAATAAAAATGAAAAACGTATTGTATGGCAGTGTTTCCAAAATGGAGCCTCCAGCTGTTGCAAAACAACAACTCCCAGCATTTCCGGACAGCCACTGACTGTCCAGGCATGCTGGGAATTTAGCAACAGCTGGAGGCACCCTGTTTGGGAATCACTGGCGTATAATACCCCTATGTCCACCCCTGTGCAATCCCTAATTTAGTCCTCAAATGCGCATGGCGCTCTCTCACTTTGGAGCCCTGTCGTATTTCAAGGCAACAGTTTAGGGCCACATATGGGGTATTTCTGTACTCGGGAGAAATTGCACTACTAATTTTGGGGGGCTTTTTCTCCTTTTACCCCTTAGGAAAAGGAAAAGTTGGGGCTACACCAGCTTGTTAGTGTAAAAAAATAAAAAAAATTACACTAACATGCCGGTGTTGCCCTTTACTTTTTATTTTCACAAGCGTTAAAAGGAAAAAAAAGACACCCAAAATTTGTAACGCAATTTCTCCTGAGTACGGACATATCCCATATGTGGGTGTAAAATGCTCTGCGGGCGCACAACAAGGCTCAGGAGTGAGAGCGCACTATGTACATTTGAGGTCTAAATTGGTGATTTGCACAGGGGTGGCTGATTTTACAGCGGTTCTGACATAAACCCCCCCCAAAAAATACCCACATGTGACCCCATTTTGGAAACTACACCCCTCACGTAATGTAATAAGGGGTACAGTGAGCATTTACGCCCCACAGGTGTTTGACAGATTTTTGCAACAGTGGTCCGTGAAAATGAAAAATTTTATTTTTCATTTGCACAGCCCACTGTTCCAAAGATCTGTCAAACGCCAGTGGGGTGTAAATACTCACTGCACCCCTTATTAAATTCTGTGAGGGGTGTAGTTTCCAAAATAGGGTCACATGTGGGGGGTTCCACTGTTCTGGCACCACGGGGGGCTTTGTAAACGCAGATGGCCCCCGACTTCCATTCCAAACATTTTTTTTTCCCAAAAGCTCAACGGCACTCCTTCTCTTCTGAGCATTGTAGTGCGCCAGCAGAGCACTTGACGTCCACACATGGGGTATTTCCATACTCAGAAGAGATGGGGTTACAAATTTTGGGGGGTATTTTCTGCTATTAACCCTTGCAAAAATGTGAAATTTGGGGGGAAACACACATTTTAGTGAAAAAAAAATTTTTTTTTTTACATATGCAAAAGTCGTGAAACACCTGTGGGGTATTAAGGCTCACTTAATTTCTTGTTACGTTCCTCAAGGGGTCTAGTTTCCAAAATGGTATGGCATGTGAGGGTTTTTTGCTGTTCTGGCACCATAGGGGCTTCCTAAATGCAACATGCCCCCCAAAAACCATTTCAGAAAAACGTACTCTCCAAAATCCCCTTGTCTCTCCTTCGCTTCTGAGCCCTCTACTGCGCCCGCCGAACAATTTACATAGACATATGAGGTATGTGCTTACTCGAGAGAAATTGGGCTACAAATATAAGTATACATTTTCTCCGTTTACTCCTTGTAAAAATAAAAAAATTGGGTCTACAAGAACATGCGAGTGTAAAAAATGAAGATTGTGAATTTTCTCCTTCACTTTGTTGCTATTCCTGTGAAACACCTAAAGGGTTAAAACGCTGACTGAATGTCATTTTGAATACTTTGGGGGGTGCAGTTTTTATAATGGGGTCATTTGTGGGGTATTTCTAATATGAAGACCCTTCAAATCCACTTCAAACCTGAACTGGTCCCTGAAAAATAGTGAGTTTGAAAATTTTGAGAAAAATTGGAAAATTGCTGCTGAACTTTGAAGCCCTCTGGTGTCTTCCAAAAGTAAAAACACGTCAATTTTATGATGCAAACATAAAGTAGACATATTGTATATGTGAATCAAAATTTTTTTTATTTGGAATATCCATTTTCCTTACAAGCAGAGAGCTTCAAAGTTAGAAAAATACAAATTTTTCAAATTTTTCATCAAATTTGGGGATTTTTCACCAAGAAAGGATGCAATTTACCACAAAATTTTACCGCTATGTTAAAGTAGAATATGTCACGAAAAAACAATCTCGGAATCAGAATGATAACTAAAAGCATTCCAGAGTTATTAATGTTTAAAGTGACAGTGGTCAGATGTGCAAAAAACGCTCTGGTCCTGAGGTGTAAAATGGCCTGGTCCTTAAGGGGTTAAAGTGGCGAGGCAAGTGTAGCTGCGATATCCTCACTCAAAGGAACGGACAGACATTCTTGTGACGCTATGTAATGCAGCTCGAGCATAATAAATTATAGAGTATAGCAGTGTTTCCCAACCTGGGTGCCTCCAGCTGTTGCCAAACTACAACTCCCAGTATGCCCGGACAGCCAAAGGCTGTCCGGGCATGCTGGGAATTGTAGTTTTGCAACAGCTGGAGGCACCCAGGTTGGGAAACACTGGAGTAGAGCATGATCGTAGCAGATTTTATTTTGAGTAGCTGTAGGTCTGGTTACAGGCCCCTATATAAAATCAAATAAACAAATTTAACCACACCTCAAGAATATCACCCTACTGGGTACACAATGAATATGAATTGAGACAGATGGTTTTTGAAAAAATGCAATTTTTAATAAAAGGCAAAAAAAAACTTTAAAAATAGTTAAAACAATCAGAGTATAAATAGTTGTAGGCTGTCATTGGGCCCTAATGACAGAGTAATATAATGTAGCAACTACCTATTAGATTCGAATATGGTCCATAAATACTGGTCCGGAATGGACCGTTAGTCCGGCAAAAAATATATAGCACAGTAAGTGGTGCAATGGTAGTAGTAGATGGCACAATTTTTTAAGGTGGCATTGAATGGATTTGCTCACAATTTGTATAGAATAGATGGAACAGTCTCACCCTAGCTGCTGGTTCCGCACTGCGGCGGGTCGATGAAAGCAAGTGCTGTGATCTCTGCGATGGTCTCGGCGTGAATGCCTTAGCAGGTGGAGGGTTCCGGCAAAGAGCTCCCTCGTGTGCGGTCCGTGGTGTCAGCAAACACCGATGTCAGTAGCGGACTCAGGTTAGGAGCAGCAGACTTGTGGTCAGCTCGATGTATATAATCAGTTCTTAGTGCAGCAGGTAGTTTGGGTTGTGGACTTCCATGCCGGCTAGAATTCAGGTGATGTTGGTGATTAAGGTAGTGCTTGTGTAGCGCTCTGTTCAGATGAAGCGGCCTAGACGCGTTTCAGGGTGCTGAAATTGACCCCTTCTTCAGTAGGCAAGTATAAGGAATAGTGACTGTGCATCCTTTATATGCTAGATACACGTGTCCTTCATTAGTAAGACAGAAAATATCTATGGAATGGACTTGGAAATAAGACCTGGTTAGTGGATTTTCAATCACTACCTTTATATGGATGTAAGACTTTACTTGATCTCTCTGTATAACTAAATATTAGATATAACCACACAATAAATATCACAATTTCTTTCTCAATGATTGATCCTTACTAAATGAATTTTTATATAGATACAAGTACAATAAAATATACACATTACGACTGGCTCAAGTATCAACAGATAAAACGCATAATGAAATCCAAGGTGTGAATAGGAGCCAAGAAATTGTATTATGAAAGTTGTAAAAATAAGGAAGATGATTGTAGTTATGATTGATTTGTGTTACGGGATAATACTAATAGCGGAATCTGATGTAATTCTAACTGGGATTGTGGAAATATGTAATGATCTTGGATATACCGTAATCGGAAAAATAAATAAAATAAAAAAATAAGATCTAGCTCACTATGGATAAATAGAATAAATCTGATGTGGTTTTGAACGTGAAAAGTGATTGAGAATAATAAATGATAAATGAATAAAATACAAAATGGTGAAATGTTGCATTTTGTATTTTATTCATTTATGATTTATTATTTTTTATTCTCAATCCCTTTTCACGTTCAAAACCACATCAGATTTATTCTATTTATCCATAGTGAGCTAGATCTTATGCGTTTTATCTGTTGATACTTGAGCCAGTCGTAATGTGTATATTTTATTGTACTTGTATCTATATAAAAATTCATTTAGTAAGGATCAATCATTGAGAAAGAAATTGTGATATTTATTGTGTGGTTATATCTAATATTTAGTTATACAGAGAGATCAAGTAAAGTCTTACATCCATATAAAGGTAGTGATTGAAAATCCACTAACCAGGTCTTATTTCCAAGTCCATTCCATAGATATTTTCTGTCTTACTAATGAAGGACACGTGTATCTAGCATATAAAGGATGCACAGTCACTATTCCTTATACTTGCCTATTGAAGAAGGGGTCAATTTCAGCACCCTGAAACGCGTCTAGGCCGCTTCATCTGAACAGAGCGCTTCACAAGCACTACCTTAATCACCAACATCACCTGAATTCTAGCCAGCATGGAAGTCCACAACCCAAACTACCTGCTGCACTAAGAACTGATTATATACATCGAGCTGACCACAAGTCTGCTGCTCCTAACGTGAGTCCGCTACTGACATCGGTGTTTGCTGACACCACGGACTGCACACGAGGGAGCTCTTTGTCAGAACCCTCCACCTGCTAAGGCATTCACGCCGAGACCATCGCAGAGATCACAGCACTTGCTTTCATCGACCCGCCGCAGTGCGGAACCAGCAGCTAGGGTGAGACTGTTCCATCTATTCTATACAAATTTTGAGCAAATCCATTCAATGCCACCTTAAACAATTGTGCCACCTACTACTACCATTGAACCACTTACTGTGCTATATATTTTTTGCCGGACTAACGGTCCATTCCGGACCAGTATTTATGGACCATATTAGAATCTAATAGGTAGTTGCTACATTATATTAATCTGTCATGAGGGCCCAATGTCAGCCTACAACTATTTATGCTCTGATTGTTTTAACTATTTTTAAAGTTTTTTTTGCCTTTTATTAAATATTGCATTTTTTTAAAAACAATCTGTCTCAATTCATATTCATTGTGTACCCAGTAGGGTGATATTCTTGAGGTGTGGTTAAATTTTTATATTAGATTTTTCATTATTTGATCGGTGGGGACCGATTTTCATCCACATTAACCACGAATAACCCAGGTTGTGAGCTGCACATATAGTCTTCCCTATATAAAATAGGCTAAAGCAAGAGCTCCTAACTCCCCTTACTTAAGAAATCCCTTAAATATTTTAAGAAATGAACAGATAGAATTTTAGAGCTAAAAATAACCCGGTGATAAAGGTTTACATTCACTTTAAGGGGATGTTCACACATAGATTATATTCTGTAGATTTCACACGTGAAAATCTGTATCGGCAATATTCACTATATATATATATATATATATATATATATATATATATATATATATATATATATATATATATATATATAATGTGTGTGTATGTATATGTGTGTATATATATATATTATACATGCATGCATACACACACACACACACACACACACACACACACACATATATTAATGGATTGCGGGCTTTAGAAAGCACAGTTTGGTGTGAAACCTAGCCCCGGTGTCCAATCCTTTTCCCCTGCCTATACCATTCTGCACCCTTACCCCCTCCGTGCACCATGTTTCAAGAATGAAGCTTGAAGCAAAGTTTTTTGCAGAATGAAGCGGTGAGCGCTTTCATTTATACTTTGTTGAATTTAAATATATATATATATATATATATATAATGTGTGTGTGTGTGTGTGTGTGTGTGTATATATATATATATATATATATATATATATATATATATATACACACACACACACAGAAATATATAAATATATATACCGTTCTGAGAACAACTTTGGGCAGGCAGTGGTATACATTGCTATACCAGTAACGTAGTACAGTTTTATAGATATGAATAAAGCTTTTCTGTTGTGTGTAACAGTCCTGCAGAATCTGGGAATATGTATCAGGAGTTCAGTAATAAACGTGCTGCATCCACTCGGGGAATCATTTACCAGAAGTGCAGAGATGTAATGTGACTATTCATTGTTTGGTGGCTTTGAACCACCAACACAACCTTTTCGGAAAGCATATCAGAAACAATACTGAAATGCAAATAGATGTTCATTGCTATACCTTATTTTTAATTGCAATTAAAGGTTAGCCCTGCTTACAGCGCAGATACATTTTCTTCTATCAGTATATGGCTGGTGCAGTATTTAATCGGATTTCTATTAAATCAGATTCGCCGCTGTATAATGCCGAGGTCTTGCACCACTTATCAACAGAAGAAGTGTTAATTTGTCCCCCAGACAGCAGTCCGCAGAGTGTCCTTTGGATTCCTAGCAGGTGTGCAGTTTGCTCTTCTCGCCGTATTTTGTCCCGTTTACGAGTGTTATTGGGGTTTTTCGCATACCGATAGTTTGGGTTTAGCGTCGTAGTATTTGTGTCACAGACTTGTGAGAAGTGATAAATTACTTGCCATTATTTGTTACTGGTGTTATTCTGTATCCTTCTGACTTGTCTGTATTACTACTAAGCTGGTGTTATGTCTCTGGGTGCCAGAGAAAGGGGCTGGAGCTCTTCTGCAGTCCAAGATGTGCTTTTCTTCATCTTTTCCCTTTTTGAGTTTTTATTTTTAATGCATTTTCTAATTGCTATAAAAATTTTGAGCTGTCACTTTCAGGATACAATGTTCACTGGCTCAGTTGACTTCCTGTAGTAAAGGGATGGCTGTGATCCATCTCTCTTTAAGCCAGTGTTTCCCAACCAGGGTGCCTCCAGCTGTTGCAAAACTACAACTCCCAGCATGCCTGGACAGCTGAAGGCTGTCCAGGCATGCTGGGAGTTGTAGTTTTGCAACAGCTGGTGGCATCCTGGTTGGGAAACACTGCTTAAAGGTGTTCTCCGGGGGAATTTTTATTTTTTTTAATCAACTGGAGCCAGAAAGTTAAACAGATTTGTAAATTACTTATATTACAAATTCTTTATCCTTCCAGTACTTATTAGCAGCTGTATACTACAGAGGAAGTTTTTTATTTTCTGATTTATTTTCAGGCAAGAGCACATTGCTCTCTGCTTACACCTCTGTTCATTTTAGCAACTGTCCAGAGCAGGAGAAAATCCCCATAGCAAACATATGCTGCTCTGTACAGTTCCTAAAATGGACAGAGGTTTCAGCAGAGAGCACTTTGGTTGTGACAGAAAATAAATCCAAAAAGAAATGAACTCCTCTGTAGTATACAGCCGCCAATAAGTACTGGAAGGATTAAGAATTTTTTATAGAAGTCATTTACAAATCTGTTTAACCTTCTGGCACCAGTTGATTTAAAAAAAAAATTCCCCCAGAGTACCCCTTTAAAGGGGTACTCCGGTGCTTAGACATCTTATCCCCTATCCAAAGGATAGGGGATAAGATGCCTGATCGCGGGAGTCCCGCAGCTGGGGACCCCCGGGATCATGCACGCGGCACCCTGTTTGTAATCAGTCCCCGGAGCGTGTTTGCTCCGGGTCTGATTACGGTCGACCGCAGGGCCGGCAGCGTGTGACGTCACGCCTCCGCCCCCGTGTGACGTCAGGCTCCGTCCCTCAATGCAAGCCTACGAGAGGGGGCGTGATAGCGAACACGCTCCGGGGACTGATTACAAACGGTGTGCCGCGTGCATGATCCCGGGGGTCCCCAGCGGCGGGACTCGTGCGATCAGGCATCTTATCCCCTATCCTTTGGATAGGGGATAAGATGTCTAGGCACCGGAGTACCCCTTTAAGCTAACCATGGACAACTGGTCTTACTGAATGTTTTCCATCAACCAAGGTTTTCCACAGGTCCTCTACATTTCTTCCGTTCCTATCACCCGTCACAAAATAACGGCCGTAATTAATAATGGACGATAACGGGTTAAAACGGCTATTAGAAAAATCCCATAGACTATAATGGGATTTTCTAATAGCCATAAGTGATTTTCTACCGGCCGTATAACTGCCAATTTCCCCTCTTTTTATAATGGGCATTCATAACGGGTACATTTTTATAGTGTGAAAGCACCCTAAGAGCTGAGGAACGTGCTCTCGAATCACCCAAAGTGCAAGAAAATGTGCAAAAGTGCACAAAGGATGCAGTCTATCGCAAGCCCTTCTCCGATAGGAGAGAGGCCCCCAACAAATCTTACCCTTCCCCTCTAGACTAAAGGGTACCTGCAAGGTTCCAGGTTCGATGTCCCATTTCGCTGAAGCTACTAAGGGACCACAAATGCTCCCGGCATCCACCTTGGCGTTAGCCAAGGTGTCTGCCCGCAGATTCGTTAACTTTCGGTACCCTGCACATGCAACAGTACCCAGGGTTTTTTTTGCAGGGAGATGCAAAACCTAATGGCCACACACGCCTCCCCTAGACCACTAGGAGGGACACCCAGAAGGGCTACCGCATCCTAACAATCCTGTGGACACACAACACGCAAAAAGTGGCACAGTGAACAAAAATAATTAAAATTAGTGTGCACAGGTACACTGCCCGGACATTTGGCTGGATCTATAAAATTTTCTCTGATCCTAGCCTGAAGGCCGGGAATCAAGAGGTGAGTGCCACTAAGGTGAAGAGATCATTTTGCCAGTGCTTCAACTTGGTGAGCCAATACACCGTGGGTTTTGGCACCGCGGGGTCACCACTCACCAAGAGACTAAAGTACCTCGGCTCTAGACCCTTTCGGCCCCGAGGAAACACATCACATCAGAGATAAATGGGAAAATTTGAATATGCAGATGAGGTTCTTGGTGCACTTGGGTGGCTGGTCCCTACAATACAGCCCCCTTCATAATTATTCATCTTCTCTCCAGCCCGCCGCCGATACCTGTTGTGTCCACGTCATCATGTACAGCCCCGGACCATATGCGCTTCCCTGAGGACACAGCATCTTTTGGCGACGTACTGAAGTCCTACAATGCACAGGATAGCTACACTAGTAAAACCTCATGCCTGCTGAACAGGCATGATTATTTTATTTCTTTGACTGGACTGAGGTTTACATACCGGAGATCCACCTCCAGTTAGACAGATGTCCATATCATTATGTGGAAATGTATTTTCCATCTGTTATCCTCATGTACATACAGATGTGGAACCAATTTACAAATGGTGGATGTACATCTGTATAACTGGAGGTGGATCTCCAGTATATGAACCTGGGTATAGTTAAAGGAATAATACACTAGCAATAGTTATGCCTGTTTGTTGTGCATTAGGCATGAGGCTTTTCTTAATTCATATTGGTGTTCTGCCTATTAGGGTACGTTCACACAAACAGATCCCCAGCGTATTTTACGCTGCGGATCCACCGCTGAAGGACAGCTGTATGCTGCCTTTACATATGCCTGCTCAGAGGGGCAATACGCCGCTACGAGCAGACACACTGCGATGTGAGAGTCACAGCGCTCATGCACAGTATACTCGCACATCGCGGCAGCTCTCGGCCTAGCTCATAAAGCATGGGGAGTGGCCACGATGTGTGCAAGAACACAGAGTATGCGTAGCAACTCGCACGTCGCAGTGTGTCTGCTCAAAGCGTCATATTGCCGCTCCGAGCAGGCACATGTAAAGGCAGCATACAGCGGTCCTTCAAAGGTGTATCCGCAGCGTAAAATACACTGGTGATCTGCTCGTGTGAACGTACCCTTAAAATGTTTTGTGGCTCAACAACACTGACGGACTACAGTTCCCCATGCTTTCTTTCCCCTCTTTATCATTGCCTCTGTTTACAGAGGGCTGCATGCTCCTCTGCTACAAGGTGTATGTAGTTTTTTATTGTCTTCAGACACAACACGGCTTTGCTGTTTCTTTATTCACTGGACACCACTGTCTGTTTGTCCAGCATGTGAAACCCAATCCTTCTTGAGATGGAAGGAGAAGTGCCAGGAACAATGGAGATAAGTTGTACCTAATGTGTGATGTCATATACTACAGGAAGAAAGGGAAATACCATGTGTTGACAATACAGGAAGTCTCACAGGCGCAGGAGATATTCACCAGGTACATGGTCATAAGACTGAGGCGGCTGGGTTCACACCGCGTTTTAGGCAATACGGGACCACATACGGCTGGGGGAGCTAAAACTGGGTGCTCCCGTATGTAATGTACAGTGGTCCCTATACATACGATGGTAATCTGTTCCAAATGAACCACCGTTTGTTGAAACCATCGTATGTTGAGTGATCGTGCAATGTAAAGTATAGGAGGTAATACTCGCGTGTCCCTGCCGCTCCGGACCTGTCACCGCTGCCCTGGATGTTGCCCTCCATCGCTATCGCCGGGTCCCTGGGGTGTCCCCGTTGCTCCGGGACGTCTCGGCTGCCCGGGATCCTTGCTCTCCATCGCCGCCATCATGTCGCTATGCACGCCGCTCCTATTGGATGACGGGACGGTGCGATAATGACATTGAAGCAGAGCGCCGACGTAGCAGGGGCCCCCGAAGAGGACCTCCGGAGCCCCGAGGACAGGTGAGTGATCGTTACCGGAGCACACGGGGCGCCGTAAATGGCTATCCGGCAGCAGCTGAAGCAGTCTGCGCTGCGGGATAGCCGTTTATGCGATGGCCCCGACATACAAAGGCATCGGATGTTGATGCTGCCTTCAACATGCGATGGCCTCTGAGAGGCCATCGTATCTTGTAATGATCGTATGTCGGGGCCATCGTAGGTCGGGGGGTCACTGTATTTCAATGAGCTGACCGGAATGAAACGCTGACTCCGGTCGGCTCATAAAAACGCGTACGGGGCAAAATGAGCCGACCAGAGTCAACGTTTCACTCCTGTCAACTCATTGAAATACATTACATACGGGCCGCATACGGCAGGGATACGTGAGCAGTCGGTTTTAGCACCCCCCAGCCTTATGCGGTCCCGTATTGCCTATTTCACACAGTTTTGAAATACAGGAGAGCCCTTCAAAAGTTGCTTGCAACCTCCTAAACGTTGGGTATCTCTTTTCTTGGGGCAAAGTTTACCACCTGAGGAGTATGTGCCACAGGTTGGGAATCTAAAACATTGGATTTAACCACTAAGGTTGTTTAAACATTTATTGTCTTTTTTTTCACTATGTTTAGCCAGATATGCATGCTTGGTTGGTTACAAACAAGTGTCCATTATGTTCAACCTATAAGCCTACAGTTTGGGTTGTTGCTCATTTAATTTAAGAAACCTGGTAGCAACTTTCTCCAACACAGGAATTTACATAGAGGTTCAGTCAAGCCGAAAATTTACCATTCAGGGTGTTGCCACTTATTGTACAGTTATGGACATTTAGCTTATTTGATGTCAAATGTTCTTCCATGTTTTAGGGAACCCAACAGAATAGGTGTGTGCAAAAAAACGTTAAAAGATTTTAGGCTTTTTGTTATGCTTATATGAACACATGTTCTCTGTGCTTCAAAAATATAAATACATAGCAGATGACAAAATATGAAAAAAGAAAAACACTGTACTCCTTTATTTTCCTTTTAATGCAAGTGACATCGTGATTGTAGTATTGCTTGGAAAAATTCTGGCACATATTTATTTAATAATTTTTTTTAATGAAAATATTTTATTAACCCATGGGTCAGTCACCAGCCATATTGGTATAGGATAAATATGTTTTTTATGTTCCCTATTTTTTTATTATTATTTCCAAGCCATAATGATTCCACCAAGCGAACACAGATGTACAAAAAAGATGTAGCTTGTATTTTCCTATTGACAGCTTCCAAATATTTTGTATTTAATTCCAAGAGTTGCAATTAGTACAGCAAGCCATGGTACTCCAAGCACACATCCCACAAGCTAATTATGTTAGCGAGGTCAGAGAAAATACATATTTTCAGAGAAATAAAAGGGCTGTATTAATGCGCGCCTCCTAACTTGGCTGTTAGATCACAGTTTGTTGATCTGGAGTATAATGTGTACAATTCACAAATTTGTCTGAGAACAGAAATTGGTTTGCGTGCGCCATTGTGTTTATTTTACTAACCAGTATATTCACAGCAATCACTTCCAAATATCTCCGCAGTAAAGATGTGTTAATTACAAAACAGACAAGGTCTTCTATTATATTAAATCTACTAACAAGAAGACAGCAGGAATCACACATTTAAATAGCATCATCAACCCTTCTTTTAGTGCATTGTTTTGATCCACGAGTTATGCGTAGACCAAAGGTGCTATTAAAGACTGAGCGTATGAAACAGGCAGCGTTATATGAACAAAATGCATTTAACAACCAAGCAGACCTTTAGCCGTAATTTTAACAAGCCAATGGAATTAGAAGCCATCATCTTCTGCCGATTTCATGCGGCGTTAATAACAGGAGGTTTCCCCAAGCTAGGCCGAGCGCTAATGGCTTTGTTATGAATTGTCTTTTCCGACAATGATCCCTATAAGTCTCAAGACGCATAGGGAAATGAACTGAAGATCACATTTTATGGAGGGCTGATAGGTGGGAAGTTACCTCTGTTCTTCAAAGAGGTAGCTCTTCAATGTCTACACGTTTTCAACAAAGCTTTGTTGGTCCTCATGGCTAATTGTCAATCATAGTGGTTTCTTTCCCCTCTATTTTTAATAATTTGAAAGTCAAAAAGAATGTAAATTTATATAGACAGTCGTTCATTTTATTTTTATTTTTTTGTTTTTTTATTTTGTTTGTTTTTTAACGTTTTTAATATAGCGCTTTTTTAAGACTGGATCCTTAAAAATTCCAATATAATAGGTATTATTATTTGCTGTTGAATGAGCATACAGCAATTATGACACAACAAAATAAAAAAAGACAGAAACAAAAATTGATAATTAAAGGATAACTTTTATTTCAAAATGGCACACGACGAAAAGTACAGTGTTCTTTCACTTCTGCTCTGCTCAGCTAAAGTGAGCTGTATATGGAGGTACAGTGCAAGTCTATGGAACTCCTGAAATTCCACAAACTGTTTGCTTCAGCTGAGCGGAGTAGAAGTGAAAGAAAACTGTGCTTGGAGCCGCGAGTTGTTTTGAACTGATAATTACCCTTTAATCATACTTTTTTACATTTTTATTATTTTATTTTATTTTTTTTTTTTTGACTGGGTGGGTGAGCATGTAGCAGCTAATACACATTCTAACTTTATTTACCCAATTTTTTCAACCTTTCTTTGTATTTTTATCTATTAATTATTTTGGTTATTTATCTTGCCTTTATTTTAACAATTTGAATAGGTAGAGAAGCTTAAATGGGCACTGTCACTTAAAAAAGCTTATGACATTTTGCGGAGACTGTGTGTTCACTAGAACTATAATAAACTGGAAGAAGAGCGCGCTAAGTGAGACAAGGTTACAATGTAAGTCTATGGGATTGTCTTGGACAGCTGCACTCTTAACAATTGGTCGGCTTTTGGACACTTAAATCTCAACCGATCAAAAATTTTTCAGATTTTTTTTATTATTAATTCTGCTCAGGCTAGTGTGGATTAGAAAAGGAAAGAAAAACACTCACGATCGTTGCTCCGCTGCCGTTCTGACTGAGACCAGTCGCGCTGCATGGCACGTCCTTCGGTCTGTGTCGACACAAGCAATTGAAAAAATTCACTGGAATACCCCTTTAATTCTATTCAGTTGGATCATCATGTGGTAACTGTAATATTTTGTACAGTATTTTTAACTGCCCAAATATTTTTTTTATGGAAAACGATTATTTTAACAAAACACCTTTTACCTATAGTCTAAAGAAATATTGCATTTATGATTTTTTTTTACTATGGAAGTTTTACATGCATTGAAAAACAAAATGTTTTTTTTTTTTTCTTCTCTTGAATAATAAGATATGAAAACATTTGTGCATGCAAGGCCTCCTGGAGTGCCGCTGCAAATGCCCACTGGGGCATTTTCCTTGTAGTGTAATTAACACCTATTTTGCCCACAACTCATTAAAGCTCTGGACACGAGCGAGTGGATTTATTTAGCTGTTCTGCTGTAAATAAGGAGCGGGCGTCTGACTGTGCACAGAAAGCAATTATAACCTTCCAGAAATTTACATGTGCCACGTCTGCCCATCACTGTACAGCTGTGATGTGCGTGTACCTATATACACTCATAGAAATGTGACGTGTAAATACACGCACCATTTTTGTTTCTAATTTTACATTGCAGCTTGTTTAGCGTACAAGTTCTTTGAAGACTGTTGCTATAGTGATTATAGTGATGCCATATTTACTTGAACTTCCCAAAAAAAATGTTGTTTGTGGAAACAATCTGCTTGTAGATATGCTAATGATGAATGTATACATATGGAAATATTGACGAATTTGTATGAATACCTGAGTATGAGTTTTAATTTTTTTTATTGTATATTTTTATTATTTTCACAATAAAAACATCCATAACATAAGAAAAATGTAAAACAAGAACAGCACCATGGGGCATAATTGGTTGTATACAAATACAGAGAAAATAGGCAGTCCACAATACAGAGAAACAATGGAAGGGTGTAGGAACACTGTACAATAAAGGCATGGGTCTAAGCATAACATAACCACCCATAGAGAGGGAGGCAGACCCCACTGGAAGCAACAAATGTTGGCATACCCTATGGGTCAAAACAGGTAACAAAAAGAGAGGAAAAACAATGAAACAGAAGCAAAAACCATAGGTTTCAATCTAACAGTGGTAAGTGGGAGAGGCCGGAGTATGGCAAAGAAAAAAATAAAGAGAAAAAAACAGTAGGACAAGAGAGCCAAAGAGATAAAGACAAGAGACAAAAATATGTTGCCAGACAAGGAGAAGTACCACAAGGAGAAGGAAGGGTGCCATCCCAAAAGTCATCCCAGAGGGACAAGCCTCATTAACATGGTCCATAGTGTTAAAGGGGTATTCTAGGAAAAAAACTTTTTTTTTTTTTTATATCAACTGGCTCCAGAAAGTTAAACAGATTTGTAAAATACTTCTATTAAAAAATCTTAATCCTTCTAGTACTTATCAGCTGCTGAAGTTGAGTTATTTTCTTTCTGACCACAGTGCTCTCTGCTGACACCTCTGCTTGTCTCAGGAACTGTCCAAAGCATTAGAGGTTTGCTATGGGGATTTGCTCCTACTCTGGACAGTTCCTGAGACAAGCAGAGGTGTCAGCAGAGAGCACTGTTGTCAAACAGAAAAGAACTCCACTTCAGCAGCTGATAACTACTGGAAGGAATAAGATTTTTTTTATCAGCTGCTGAAGTTGAGTTGTTCTTTTCTGTTTGACAACAGTGCTCTCTGCTGACACCTCTGCTTGTCTCAGGAACTGTCCAGAGCAGGAGCAAATCCCCATAGCAAACCTCTAATGATTTGGCAAGTGATCAGTTCAGTGTTCCAAAAATAATTTTAAAAGAATTAAAGTGTATGCTGAAAAGGTACTGCTCCACTTCTATACTCGTGCCTGCTCAGACCCTAATGGGGTTATAAGGCTTTTAAAGCATTACTGTCAATTAAAATAACTTTTGACATGTCTCATCAGACATGCCAAAGTTATCAATCGCACATAGTCTCACTCCTGAGACCAACTGAGAATTATTAGCGGGGAAGGCAGGCAGCATAGTGCTCCATTTCCCGATTGGCCGAGAGATCCGTCCATTACTGTGCATAGAAGTTTGAGATGTCCTATCACAGAAAGAAAAAAAAAAAAAAAAAGTTTGTTACTCACTAGGTCATGCAGATGCTTGATATGTCTTTTTATGTGTCTAGCTTTTGTATTTGGCTCACAAATCCCTCTTTTCTGCTGCTCACTAATTTTGACAGCCACTGCTCAGGAAGGGGAGTGTCCGAGGCAAGCACTGAGCCCTCCATCACTCGCCATGCATTAATTTCCTCCCTGAGTCTGCTGTGCTGTACTGGGTCTCTTCATTCACTCACTACAGGCTGATTTGTAACCCCTTCTCTCTGTTTTCAGACAAGAGTCTGATAGAACAGAAGTGAACACAGAGGAGTGCTAGTCCCACCCTCACTTTCTGGACTTTTCTCTTCAGCTGGGACAAAGATGCTGCAGCCAGACAGGATTATGTTCTGTATGGTATGGGGACCCCTAGTAATGATTTTTGTAAAAAAAATACTTTTTTTTTTAATATAATATATTATATAGGTCAAGTATATAAGGTCAATGTTTTACCACTATTTTAGTGATGCATTGTCTCAGGTCAGTCAGATCCTGTCGTTGGGAAACAGACACAGTCCTTGATGTAGCCCTGAAGAGTCTCATGGTGTTAGATCTGGCAATCGTGGAGGCCGGCACACCATTGGTGAATTGTTTCCTGTGCGGCTGATCCACAGTTCCGATAGTGTCATGCCGTGATTTGTGGCACCTGTCACTCACTCCTGAGGAAGCCACCGCTGCAGATGGCGGAACGCGTGGGGAAACTGCCCCCCTGACTCCTGGTGATAACTGTCCTGTTGCATTTATCTTCATGCTATTCTTGAGCCAGAACCTTTTCATTTAGCATATCTTGGGCCAATTTTTTGTTGTTAGGCAAGGTTTCTAGTGTTATTGGCATAGGGTATATAGTTCTTACACATATGTAGTTATTCTTTGGTATTTGCACATATTCATTGGTCACTTGTCTACATGGTAATTTGTATTACTACACTTGTTGCACTGGACAATTTATCCATATATATTTGTTATATTGTGGGCCAGTAATGGCGATTTATACATATTCAGGTTCTGGCGTCTTCCTAATTTATATATGTGAACAGGACTGTTTTTTCACCTATTATGCCATTGAGCATGAGCCAGGGGGTGTGAGAGAGGATTACATTCTTATGCTCTGTGTATTTTTATGTGGTTTTAAGTATTTTTAATGGTGGTTGTCTCCCCCCTTTATTTTGTCAGTTGATGTGAATTAAGTTAGTTTAATCACTTATATACAGTTGTTGGTGGGCATTGATTCTGGTTGCCAGCTTTTTGCTTTTGTTGCATGACTTCTGTATTTTAGGCAACCATTTGCATCCACGGTAACTACAGTTGCGGTGCCAATCGCTTTTTGTATAGTCTTATTTGTGGCACCTGTAGCTCCATACTGCCTGGTCAACCTTCTAGGACTACGCTCGTACAGGACTCAAATCCTCTTAGGGGTCTCTTCTGAAGTGTTTGTGCGTCTTGAACGTTTCCCCTGACCTTAGCACCCTATGAGCCTATCGGTTATGTTTACTTGTTCATGCGATGATAAAGCCACATTCACTCATCCTATGTGCCCAGGGTAGCCCTCCCTAAACATGGTGCAAACCGAGAATCACGAGCATACTGCACCAAATCCTTTATATATGCAACAACTTCTATAACTACAGTAGAGTTAAATATATTTATTATTCAAAATTAGTCATGTGTTAGAAGACTTTAATGTCCAGATGTTTCTGTAAAATTCTGCCTGTTATTTCTTCCCAGTGCTATTTCTGTTCTAGAGTTTAGCTCTGTGTCAGAGATTGTGACATATGGGACTAATATCATGAGCACTGTCTAAATTTAAATTGTGCACCAGAGCACTGATGCTGTGCAGTCTGTTAAGTTTTATCCATGTTTTTGTAGTCTCATCTTATAGCTTAGTGACGGCAGTACCTGCGCTGTACTAAAAAAGGGTGACACTTAAAGGAGCGGTGCAGCGAAAAATAACTTATCCTCTATCCAAAGAATAGGGGATAAGTCATAGATCGCGGAGGGATCCGAGTGCTGGGAATGGGGCCCCTGCAGACTGCCGAAAGCGGCCGCTCCGACCCCTGCAGGAAGCCGCTAATTTCTGGCGGTACAGCCATTGTGAAACTACAACTCCCAACATGCTCTGACAACCCCCAGGAAGCATTCAGGTTGTAAGACAGAACATCCTGTTATATCAATTGGTGCCAGAAAGTTATACAGATTTCTAAATTAGTTTCCAGTACTTATCAGCTGCTGTATGCTCCAGAGGAAGTTGTGTAGTTCTTTCCAGTCTGACCACAGTGCTCTCTGCTGACACCTCTGTCCATGTCAAGAACTGTCTAGAGTACAAGCAAATCCTCATAGCAAACCTCTCCTGCTCTCGACAGTTCCTGACACGGACAGAGGTGTCAGCAGAGAGCACTGTGGTCAGACTGGAAAGAACTACACAACTTCCTCTGGAGCATACAGCAGCTGATAAGTATTGGAAATAGAAGTAATTTACAAATCTGCATAGTACCAGTTGATTTAGGGGTCTATCCAGGATTAAAAGAAAGCGTCTTCCAAAAAAAGCTCCACAACTGTCCTCACGTTTTGTGCAGTATTACACCCCAACTCCATTCACTTCAGTGGAACTGAGTTGCAAAACCACATAAGACAACAGTGGCGCGGTTTCTGGAAGATAAACAACTATGTTGTTTTAATCATTCCTCACCTTTTTAAGGGTACGTTCTCACAGGCAAGCTTACAGAGAGTTTCCCACTGTGAGTTTGAGCCTTGGCGGGGCAGAAATTCCACAGCACATTACATTGACTTTACTGAGGGCTGCTGTGGATTTTCCGTTGTGGTAAATGAGCCGCGGCTCAAACTTGCAGCGTGGAACTCGCTGTAACCCGCCAGTGTGAACGTACCTAAAGTCATTATGACCTTGTCCTAATAGAAGTCTGCCATCCCTGCGTGGACTACCCAATGAGCATGTGCTTATACACAGCATGCATTTCTATAATAACTGATCATGCATTACAGAGAGGTTTTACCCAGCATCCCTATAAAACGATGTTTCCCAACCTCTGGCTCTGTCTATTGCAATACTACAACTCCCATCATGCACTGACAACTAAAGGCTCAGAAACATTATACTGATAAGATCTAATATAATAATCAATTTTACTAAAAAATCTGAAATGAAAATAGCCGCCACTAGGGGTCATCTATCTTTATGCAGACAAACTACTCTGTATTTTGCAGCATACTGAATACCGGCTGTAAAGTGTGTTGGTATCCAGTCTAGGAGATCACTGCTGCACCACTACAGCCTTCAGATGTTCCTAAACTACAACTCCCATGATGAGAGTTGTAGTTTTGCAACAGCTGGGCGTACAATCTTTGTAAAACTCTGTTTTAGAGCTGTGTATTCTCCAGCTATGTGCCTCCAGCTCTTGCAAAACTACAGACAAAGATGTGTGGGCATGTTGGGAGTTATAGTTGCAAAACTTCAACTCCCAGCATGCATCCTTAAGGGCCAACGGCGGTCCGGGCCTGCTGGAAGTTGTAGTTTGGCAACAGCTGGAGGCACCCTGATTGGGAAACGCTAACATAGGAGAGTAGAACTAGCCACATAGCCAGTAGCTTGTCAGTAGAGCACAGCATTAATACTACACTATCAGAATGCATAAAAGGGTCATTGTAGGCTAAGGGTGCATTCACATCATGATTTTTGCTCCTATATACTGGATTGTATAAAAAAAAAAAAAAAAAAAAAAAAAAAAATACAACCATAGCAGACATTATACGTATACATTGACCTTCCGTACACATATTCGTATACATCAATCTTCCATACAAAAACGTACACAACAAGATGTATCTGGTTGTGTAAGTTTTTGTACTTGAAGGTTTTTTTTGTTTTTTTTTTTGCCATGCAGTCAACCACAGTTTTGTTTCCTGCTTTGTCAAGTTTTTCTGTTTGCAAAGGGTTTTGTGTCCTTTATAAATAAAAAAAATAATAATAATAATAATATATATATATATATATATATATATATATATATATATATATATATATATAATATAGTATTTATAACCTTGTAGTCAATAGAAACTGTATTGAGCAAACGATTATATACCGTGTTGTCACAGGATAAGTTTTCCAAAACAAAAACTGATTCAAACCAGTATGGCAAAATAGTGATGTGAACGCCTGATGGAAGTTGTAGTTTTGCAACAGCTGGAGCCACCCTGGTTGGGAAACACTGACATAGGAGGAGAGTAGAACTAGCCACATACCTAGTGGATTGTCAGTAGAGCACAGAATTAAAGGGGTTATCCAGGAAAAAACTTTTTTTATATATATCAACTGGCTCCAGAAAGTTAAACAGATTTTTAAATTACTTCTATTAAAAAAATCTTAATCCTTTCAGTACTTATAAGCTTCTGAAGTTAAGGTTGTTCTTTTCTGTCTATGTGCTCTCTGATGACACGTGTCTCGGGAACCGCCCAGTTTAGAAGAGGTTTGCTATGGGGATTTGCTTCTAAACTGGGCGGTTCCCGAGACAGGTGTCATCAGAGAGCGCTTAGACAGAAAAGAACAACTCAACTTCAGAAGCTCCTAAGTACTGAAAGGATTAAGATTTTTTTTTTTTTTTTTTTTTAATAGAAGTAATTAAAAAATCTGTTGAACTTTCTGGAGCCAGTTGATGTATAAAAAAAAAAGTTTTTTCCTGGAAAACCCCTTTAATGCTACCCTATCAAAAGCAAGAAAGTTCTAGTGTCTGCATAGGCATTCTGGGATATGGTCTGTGGCAGTGGTCTCCAACCTGCGGACCTCCAGATGTTGCAAAACTACAACTCCCAGCATGCCCGGACAGCCGTTGACTGTCCGGGCATGCTGGGAGTTGTAGTTTTGCGACATCTGGAGGTCCGCAGGTTGGAGACCACTGGTCTATGGCATCTATTCGCTAGTGTTTGCCCTTCTGGGGGTAGGTACAGTATATTTTGTGTTCTGTATACTCAGTTCAGTGAAGTCATTGAAAATAAAAATCTGAATTGTTACTCTGCTGTAATGGTGTTTTTCCAAGCAGATAAAAAAAAAAAGATCAGGATCAGATCCAAAAGTTGTACATAAGGTTTTCAAATCTGTGGGAGACCAATCAAGTGTACAGAGATGACAAGAGGGAGCCCAGAAGCCAAGGAAGCACAGAATGCTCTGGCATTGTTCAGCATCTTCATACTATGCTTGGATTTCATTGTGATAATTCGCTGATATTTACCACCGCACTATGAAGTGAATATTAAGAACATGAGAATGTATAAAAGCAATAGGAACATGTAAGAAACTAAGGAGGTGGATGTTGTGTGTGTGTGTGTATATATATATATATATATATATATATATATATATATGTGTGTGTGTGTGTATATATATATATTACTCTATATGTAGTCGCTACTACAGACTATTAGGCTCCTATTCTGGATCTTCATACTAATGGTTATCGGACGAATCCTGACAGACCTTATTTATTTTGATAGGTTCTGTTGGGGGTTAAGGCATTTTTGTAATAGTATGTTCATCTGCATCACAAGTGGTGTCAAAAATACCAGGGCTATACCTTTAAAGGGGTTATCCAGGAAAAAAACTTTTTTTTTTATATATCAACTGGCTCCAGAAAGTTAAACAGATTTGTAAATGACTTCTATTAAAAAATCTTAATCCTATCAGTACTTATGAGCTTCTGAAGTTAAGGTTGTTCTTTTCTGTCTAAGTGCTCTTTGGTGACACGTGTCTCGGGAACCGCCCAGTTTAGAAGAGGTTTGCTATGGGAATTTTCTTCTAAACTGGGCGGTTCCCGAGACACGTCATCAGAGAGCACTTAGACAGAAAAGAACAACCTTAACTTCAGAAGCTCATAAGTACTGAAAGGATTAAGATTTTTTAATAGAAGTAATTTACAAATCTGTTTAACTTTCTGGAGCCAGTTGATCTATATAAAAAAATGTTTTGTTTTTTTCCTGGATAACCCCTTTAAAGTCATGCATCCATTTAAATGCAAATGGTACTTGTGGGAACAGGGCTGCGGTTCTTTTCATTCTAATAGCCATGAACCTAAATGGTATCTGTCATAGAGACCAATCAAAAGTTTGAGTGTTCAGACCCCAACCAATCATGAGATTGAGGTCGGAGAAGTCCTCACTTGGCGCGTTCTCTCTGGTCCCTGTGTCACTTGGCCTGGACAAAGTTCAGACGGCCGTTTTGCTCCAACACGTTCAGGGGCCGTTTGGCTTTTTTATTTTAATTTTTTTATTTTTTTTGGGGGGGGTGGAGGAGAGGAAGGGAAGGACCCTGAATAGGTCAGAGCACAACTGAAACCATGGGGTCCCAAAGGAGGATTCTATGGACTTGAATGGCGTCCATTGGGTGTCTGGTATTTTACAGAAGTTGAGTGACAAAAGAAAAGTAGGACATGCACTATATATTTATTCTCCAGTCAACTCCGACGGACGGACGGACTGACTAAGCTCCCGTTTACTGGAACGCAATGGCAGTGTGAACGGCCCTTATGTTTTATGGAGTCATCCAGGTCTCATAGACACAAAGCGAGGAGAGGAGCGCATAGCTGTTCTTGTCATCAGATGGGGTCTGAAAACTCATACTCTGATCAATAAAAAGCTTTGCCTTTATTTTTATTATTGGCAGGTACACTTTATAAAGGGGTTATCCAGGAAAAAAGTTTTTTTATATATATCTGGCTCCAGAAAGTTAAACAGATTTGTAAATTACTTCTATTAAAAAAATCTTAATCCTTTCAGTACTTTTGAGCTTCTGGAGTTGAGTTCTTTTCTGTCTAAGTTCTCTCTGATGACACGTGTCTCGGAAACCGCCCAGTTTAGAAGCAAATCCCCATAGCAAACCTCTTCTACTCTGTGCAGTTCCCAAGACAAGCAGAGATGTCAGCAGAGAGCACTGTTGCCAGACAGAAAACAACAACTCCACTTCAGCAGCTGATAATTATAGAAAGGATTAAGATTTTTTAATAGAAGTAATTTACAAATCTGTTTAACTTTCTGGAGCCAGTTGATATATTAAAAAAAAAAAAAGTTTTTTTCCTGAAATACCCCTTTAATATTTGGTGTCTTTTGTTTTTTGCACGCTATTGAAAGAGTTTTCTCAGGGTTTAAAAAAAAAAAAAAAAAAAGTATTGTATACTAGAACATTACCCATATGTGCTGTGATGGCTCCACATACATTGTTTACATGATACTAGGGGTACGCCAGGGGTTGTCAGGGGGTACGCGAAAGTGCTGTCAAATACCGGCCATGTATTGGCCAGTATTTGACAGCGCATAGCGGAGAATAGCCGAGCTGTGGCCGCGGCTACTGTTAGTGAGCTGCGTGGTTGCCGGGGAGACGTGATACCTCCCCTGACGTTGTGCGGACTTGCCGCACGGCGTAGGAGGAGGTCACTAGTCAGTGCGGCCCCACCGAACGGGGCATGCTGTATCCAGGGACAGGATACAGCACGCCCCGTTGTGTTATTATTCCTGTTCCATCTTTATCCCCTTGTGCTATTATTCCCCCTCCATCTTTATCCCCGTGTACTATTATTCCCCCTCCATCTTTATCCCCTTGTGTTATTATTCCCCCTCCATCTTTATCCCCTTGTGTTATTATCCCCCCTCCATCTTAATCCCCTTGTATTATTTCCCCTCCATCTTAATCCCCTTGTCCCATTATCCCCCCCCCCTCCATCTTTATCCCCCCCCTCCATTTTAATCCCCTTGTATTATTCCCCCTCCATCTTAATCCCCTTGTCCCATTATCCCCCCCCCCCCTCCATCTTTATCCCCCCCCCTCCATCTTTATCCCCTTGTCCCATTATTCCCTCCTCCATCTTTATTCCCTTGTACCATTATTCGCTCCTCCATCTTAATCCCCTTGTGCTATTATTCCCTCCTCTCTCTGATCCCCTTTTGCCATATTGGATAATAATGGCACAAGGGGATAAAGATGGAGGGGGAATAATGGGACAAGTGGATTAAGATGGAGGAGGAATAATAACCCAGGGGGATAAAGATGGAGGAGGAATAATAACCCAGGGGGATAAAGATGGAGGGGGAATAATAACACAAGGGGATAAAGATGGAGGGGGAATAATGACACGGGGATAAAGATGGAGGAGGGAATAATAACCCAGGGGGATAAAGATGGAGGGGGAATAATAACACAAGGGGATAAAGATGGAGGGGGAATAATAACACATGGGGATAAAGATGGAGGGGGAATAATAACACAAGGGGATAAAGATGGAGGGGGAATAATGACACGGGGATAAAGATGGAGGGGGAATAATAACACATGGGGATAAAGATGGAGGGGGAATAATAACACAAGGGGATAAAGATGGAGAGGGAATAATGACACAAGGGGATAAAGATGGAGGGGGAATAATGACACGGGGATAAAGATGGAGGGGGGATAATGGGACAAGTGGATTAAGATGGAGGGGGAATAATGGGACAAGTGGATTAAGATGGAGGTGGGATGCATTAGTATAAAGGTAAGAACACGACTTTTGTCCGCAGGTACCCCTCGTGCGCAAGTTCCCCATGAGGGGCTACCCGTGGACATACTTTCAGCCTTTGGGAGTACAGTCGCCAAAAAGGTTGCGAACCACTGTTCTACACAGCACAACTGGACAGCAGATGCCTGAGATTTGGGTTTGGTTATTCATACTGTAAATTCGCTTAGTCTAATGGCTGCATTGTTACATGAACAAAGTTTAGTTTTTGTTTTTATAACAAGGTTGACCTCCTGGCTATGGGAGCTTGTGTTTGCCAGATCTTTGTACTTTTCTAACCTTGCATTTACTTTCTGTGCATATATTGTCCACCCTGTGCACACGAGCTGCATTGGTATTTCGGGAGAACAGCTGAAAAAAGCAGATTGTCAGCCGATAGACAGCATTGGCCAGAACTTATGAAAGCCATCTGATTTGGAGAATTGTTCCTAGCTGGCTATAATTTTGTTGTCATTTCACATATCTTCCTACTGTAATTGATGTGACAGGGCTGGGCCTAAGCCTGGTCCCATAGCTTGTGCTCACTTTCATGTTTAGCCTCTCCCTGACATTGAGGATAAGATGGTACTTAGGTGTCGGTTCTACAGAAAAGTAATAACAATAATCCATAAATCACCTTAGACATAAACTATCTATACTTTGTTTTATCTGTAAGGACAAAAATACAATTGTTTATAGTTATTTTTCCTTCCAGAATGAGAGAAATGTCCTGATGGTTCGCACGGCGGGGGGGCGGATTTTATTAATATTATAATTAAATGAGTATTGGGAACGGTGCCAAGACTTATATGAGCGGATCGTGCAGTGACCACTGTTGTTCAGTTCTGGTGTCCAACAAGGAATTGATGTGACAAGTTTCTCTTCTTTTTTGTTTTTTTTTACAGGTTGTTATTGACGCCTTCAGATTAATCAATGCCAACATGATGGTTTTGGGACATGAACCAAGACAAACCACTTCCAATCTCGGCCACTTAAACAAGCCGTCTATACAGGTAGGTCAACCAGTAAATGAGGCCACTGCTCATTACTAATTTGTCTTTATAATGAAAAATAAAAATATATAGAAAGTCAAAAATTCACAAGAAATAGTGATATAGACTTTTACTGAATCATTAACCCCTAAGTGTCCAAACTATTATAATTGGTTTTTTTTGGGGTTGTTGTTTTTTTTTTTTTCTTCCCATCAAAAAAGGTATGTTTGTCTGTTTTTTTTATTTTTTACTTTTGACCTTTTCTTATGCAATTTATTAGTCTCAATAGGGCACTTATCATAGGCCTGTCAGTAATATTGAGCTAAAACTCTCAACCACTGCAAATGCCCAGGAGGCAGGATCTTCTTAGGTGCCCAGAACATTCTGGATTGAAACATAGAATGTGTTGGAAGATAAGAATCATTCGGCCCATCTAGTCTGCTGATATTCTGAATACTATGAATGTTCCCTTGCCCTGTCTTATGTGAAGGATACCCTTATGCCTGTCCCATGTATGCTTAAAGGGTTACTACGGTGGAATTTTTTTATTTTTTATTTTTTTTTAATCAACTGGTGCCAGAAAGTTACATTTGTAAATTACTTCTATAAAAAAAATCTTAATCCTTCCAGTACTTAGCTGCTGAATACTACAGAGGAAATTATTTTCTTTTGGGACATAGAGCTCTCTGCTGACATCACGAGCACAGTGCTCTCTGCTGACATCTCTGTCCATTTTTAGGAACTGTCCAGAGAAGCATATGTTTGCTATGGGGATTTTCTCCTACTCTGGACAGTTCTTAAAATGGACAGAGAAAAAAGAAAAGAATTTCCTCTATAGTATTCAGCAGCAAATAAGTACTGGAAGGATTAAGATTTTTTAATAGAAGTAATTTACAAATCTGTTTAACTTTCTTGCACCAGTTGATTTAAAAAAAAAAGTTTTCCACTGGAGTACCCCTTTAACCCCTTGCCTCAAATGGATGTGAATGTACGTCCATTGTGGGCTCCCAAGGTATGACGCGTGCTCAGCAGGTGAGCGTGCATCATACCAAGTGGCATCATACCATCCACGCTAATGCCGGACATCGCCGATCGGGCTTATGTCCGGTATTAACCCTTTAGACCCCGCAAGGTTAATATAACTCCCGGCTAGCTCAGTGGGCTGATCGGGACTGCCGCAGCATCCTGATCAGCTGAGAGGACTGAGGAAGGTCTCTTTCCTGCTGTCCGATTGCCGATTCACTGCTCCGTGCCTGAGATCCACGCAGGAGCAGTGGAGCGCCAATAACACTGATCTATGCTATGCTATGGCATAGCATTGATCAGTGTCTGCAATCAATGTATTGCTGTTATAGTCCCCTATGGGGGCTATAACCTTGCAAAGAAAAAGTGTAAAAAAATAAGTTAATAAATGTGATTTAACCCCTTCCCTAATAAGTTTGAATCACCCCCCTTTTCCCATTAAAAAAAAAAAAAAAACTGTGTAAATAAATAAATACATATGTGGTATCGCCACATGCGTAAATGTCTGAACTATAAAAATATATTGTTAATTAAACCTCACGGTCAATGGCGTACATGTTGAAAAAACAACTCCAAAGTCTGCAATAGCGTATTTGTGGTCACTTTTTATACCATTACAAAATTAATAAAAAGTGATCAAAAAGTCAGAGCAAAACAAAAATGGTACCGATAAAAACTTCAAATGACGCAAAAAAAAATGAGCCTTCATACATCCCCATATGCAGAAAAAATAAAAAATGTTCTAGGGGTCAGAGGACTATTTTAAACGTATTAATTTTCGTGCATGTATTTATAATTTTCTTTTTAGTAGTAAAATAAAATCAAACCTGTATAAATTGGGTATCCTTGCGACTGTATGGACCTACAGAATAAATTTAAGGTGTCAATTTTACCGAAAACTGCACTGCGTAGAAACGGAAGCCGCTAAAAATTACAAAATGGCTACTTAATTTTTTTTATTTTACCACACAATTCACCGGGGGCCCCCATGGTCTAACCTGCTACCACAGCCCCATTCCCCCCCCCCCCCCCCAGTCATCTACTTTTCCCCTATCCTGTGCATAGGGAATAAGTTATTTTTTGCTGGAGATCTCCTTTAAACTCCTTTACTGTATTTGCAGCGACCACTTCTGCAGGAAGGCTATTCCATGCATCTACTACTCACTTAGTAAAGTAATATTTCCTGATATTATTGCAGAAATATTTGCCCCTCTATAAACCATGTCCTCTTGTGGTAGTTTTTCTTCTTTTAAATATTGTCTCCTCCTTTACCTTGTTTGAAGTCTAGCATTGCATCACAACGTGGAATTCTTAAACTAACAATTGACCATATTTTCTGGGTTTTCACCATTGTAAATCTTGTCAGTATGGTGGAAAAAATAAATGTGGGTTATGATTTCCCTTAGCGGCCAGTAATGATCATTGCCTTAAACATGAGGCTGAAATTCTATCCCTGTATTGTGGTTGTTGGGCATCCATCGTCTGGGGATTTGTGGTGTACAAGCCTTTGTTGGTTATGTCTGTTTATGCTTTTATTAATAGGTTCAGAGTCCTTTTTGTTTGATAAGATTTTTGTGTCCTTCTTCTTTACTTCCCGTCATCTACTATAAACAAAGTGCTTTGTGACCTCTCCATGCGTTATTCTGTACTATAGTTCAATAAAACCAAGTTTATATTAAATTAAAAACCACCTTCCTAATGAGAACAGAAATTGTCTCCATGTTTTTATGTGAGGTTGGACAAGTCCGTACCTGCTGGTTTCTAGAGAATAGAATCCACCGGACTCTTCATCCAGTGTATAATGACCCTCAGCGGAAACATCTTGCTCCTTCATTATCTTGTAAGGGGTTAAGAATATTTGACGCTTCAGACTGTTAGAAAATGTTCTTTTAATTGAGGATACAAGCGCCGGCTTTCGCCATGTTAAATAATTAGTCTGATTTCTTAGTTCTCATAATTGTTCTCTGTAACAGGAGGTAATTATGCTGTAAAAGGTCTGCCATAAAGTATCTCCCTTCCCTGTATACAACAAACTGTTTACTGTGGATTATTGTAATATAGATGTTTATGAGACAAATACCCATAAATGATAACATTCATTTTATTATTAGTACCAGATGTAGTTCTTTATTAGGAACATAATCACTTTCCAGGGATGTAACCCCTCAGGGCCCCCAAATAATAATTGGTAGCCATCTTAAAGGGGTATTCCTATCTCGATTTGCTGTCACTTTATTAGCGGTGGGAGTGTGACCTCTGGGTGCCCCACAAACCTGAGAAAGAACGAGGCTACAGTGTTGTTTCAGAGCTGTGGTCCCTATGCTGTGTTTCTTACACAGCTCTGATTCTGAACAACCTGCAGTGTAGGGAGCTACCCCCGACCCCATTCTCTTGAATACAGCTGTCCTGCAGGTACCCTGCACAATGAGTTTGGGGGCGTCCATGTACAGGAAAAATACTGCTTAATCAGTATTGTTCCCGGGGTCAGTGGGGGTTCCAGTGGTCAAATGCCCACTAATCATTAAGGGATAACACATCCTAGCCATATGCCATTACTTTAAAAAAAATTGAAAAACCTCTTTTAAGAAGTGATCTATTTGACGGGGATTCTCTGTGTTTGACCATTGTAATAATACATTCGGGGTGGTTCACACTATGTAATGGCTTGTTTATAGCTTTGTAATTTTTCTGTTAATTTGTCTGTGTTTTATTTGTACACACTTCAAACTCCCAGCAATTTTTGGCAACCCATAAAAAAAATTTGATAGTAAAACAGGTGATTACAAATTACCAAGGATTTGTGGCAACTACAAGTACAGATGTAGCACTAGATATCAAAATGTATTTACAACATCTTGTAGAACCCCCCCCCCCCCCCTGATGGTGGTGTTGCATTACATTAAAGGGAAACTGTCATCAATGTGACCCGCACTAACCTGTTGGTACAAGAGGGTAGTGCCGTTCAACTGATAACCTCCTCGTTCAGGCGCCTGGCTTGACACTTGGGCCGAGCTTCAGGATCACACTAACCTCACCGCAGCCTTGATGTCATCGGGCTCCTGGAGCTCCACCTGTGCGCCAAGCCTTGTGCCTTCACGAGGCGGTTATCAGTTGAACGGGACCACGGATCAGGGTTATGTAAGTATAATTAACAGTGTCATCCGCACTACCTGCCTGTACCGACAGGTTAGTGCTGGTCACATTGATGACAGACTCCTTAAAATCTGGTCAGGGAGGTTGCAAGTAAAAAAAAATAACCTCTCTTACCTTCCATGTTTTCACGCTGCTTCAGGTATAACAGAGCTCCGCTGTCTGGGACCTCCAAGTTCAGGGACGTGATGTCACGCGCCCGCTCAGCCAGTCAGTGGCTATTAGGGGGAGATTGCTTTTTTTTTTTTTTTTCCCCCTCTTACAACCTTCCTGACCATATTTTACAAAGAAAGTTTTTGCCGAATAAGCCCTTTTAAGTAGAAGCCAGCCTATCGATCATCCAAGCTCTGTTGAGGTTCGATTTACCTAAGAAAAAAAATTAAAAACGCTTGCTTAATAATTTTTCTCCCCCTCCCACTTGAACAGCGCACTGTCCTGCTCACAGTCGTGTTTTATGTCTTGACTGTCCCAATTTTTATTCTTATTTTTAAGGCAGGGTTACACAGGGTGCATCCGCAGTGTATTTCACGCAGAAGATGTGCCAATGGTAGTCACAGAGGGACCACAGAGCAAGCGAGCTGACTGCGGCCAGGTAGCTCTGTGTGTCTGTCCATAGCGATCCATTTCTACAGAGAAAAATCCGCCACTACAAGCAAACACAATAATAATTAATAATTTCTAATAATAAGTCCCTCTTGTGACTGCCGTCAGCGCATCCACATCGTAAAGAACTATGTAGATGTGCCCCGTGTGACCCTGCCCTTTTCATATATATATATGTGTGTGTGTATATATATTTTTTTATATATATACATATTATACATATTTGAAAGTGGAATGCGTTTGTGTAACTGAACAATTGTACTTTAGGAAAATGAAATGTCCATCTATGAACTGTGTGTGTGTATAAGCTTTATCTGAGGCCAATTTTCTTTCCCTTAGGCTCTAATTCATGGTCTGAACAGACATTACTACTCTATAACCATTAACTACAGGAAGAATGAGCTGGAACAAAAGGTGAGTGTTACTATTAACAAGTGTATCATCTGTGTATTCATAATGTTCACAATACAGAAAACAACAGCGAGATAAGACCAAGGAACAGTAAGCTAAAGGCAAAAGTGTGCATAAAATGGATTTCTAGGCTTGAGGATATTTTTAGCAAATGCCTTACAGTGTAGTAACATTAAAAATGCAGCTTCACTCACCTGCCCCACTCCCCCGCCACTTCAGCTCTGATGCCAACCATTCTCCACTGTTCTTTGCTTCTTCCTGGTTCCTGTGACTGTTGTTTTAGACCGAAAATGACTTAAGTACTGGCTGAGCGGGCAGTTTCTGCTGAGCAAAGAGTCACAGGAAACAGGAAGAAGACTGCCAAAAGGACCGAGCAGCGCCACAGCTGCAGGACAGTGGGGCAGGAAAGTATAGCTTCTTTTTTTTTTTCACACCATTGGGAGGTATTTAATAAAAATACTACCTCACAGCCCTTAAATCTCCTTTGAGGGTAGGGCCACTCGATGTACCAATAACAGTCAAATGAGCAAACTCCCTGCTGCGACCAAGTAGCACTATTTGTCTGCTTGTAGCCGCGCATTTCCCGCTGCAGACAGGGTGTCTGCTCATAGTAGATGCAAAGCAGGAAATCCACTGCTACAAGCAGACACACAGAGCAGCTTGGCCACAGCAGGGAGCTCGCTAGCATCCGTAGCATATGCGCTGCTTGTGACCCTACCCTTAAAGGGAACCTATCACATTGAAAATGCAGTCCAGTCTATAGTTGCTCCTTGTTTTAATGAAACCTGAGCTCAACAGATTGCTCTATGGTTTTATGGGGGGAAAAATCAGTAGAATCTATAGTATGGTCAATTGAATCTCTGCTTAATCTGAACCTAGGAGTCCAATGGGCAGCCCTAATCAGTGAGTGACAGCTATGTCATTATGCATGTATATAACATAAAAGCTTAAAGAGTATCTGTCACCAAACTAAACTTTTAATATATTGTTCCCTATGTAATTATTAGACACTTTGCTATTTATTTGCTTTTAAAGGAGTAGTGCAGCGAAAAATTACTTATCCCCTATCCAAAGGAATAAGTTATAGATTGCACTGGAACCTCCACGAACTCCTGAACAGGGCTCCAGCAAACCCCTCCCCCCCATGCCCCCTTCCAGCAGACTGCCAGGGGCCCTTTCAGGAGAAAGATCTGTGGGGAAAAATAACCTATCCCCTATCTAAAGGGTAGGGGATAAGTTATAGATTGCGGGGGGGTCCCTTACCCTTTGCATCTCCCTTATTTCCCTCGGTTTCAGTGGCATTAAGGAGGTGGGGGCTATGGTGGATGTGATGTCAGCCCGGGAGTGTAGCGTAATTTCTGGTTACGGCTCCATTCAAAAGGGGCACGGGATTTCTCCATCTTGGATTCCCCATCAGCGTTTTCCAACGTCCAGAACCCTGTGGACAGCAGGCAGCCTGCAGCAATATCCAGCACAGCCTGCAGCAGTACAGAAGCTCGCAGTCGTATCCAGCAGCAACAGTTCCAGCCCTCAGCAGCTGAGCAGACCATTCTTGGTTTCCCTGCAGTGTTTTACTGAAAAAACTCCTCCAGCATGTCGGAGCATTTGACAGAGGCAAGTGGACGCTCCAAGAAGAGTAGTTCCAGCCCGGTTATGGAGGTTTGGATCTCCTTCTGGGTGAGACAATTTCAATTTCATTCCATACTCTGCTAGCTAAGTCAGGCTATTGTTTTGTTTTGTAGGGTAGCAAGAAGTCATCTTCTAAATCCCATAATAAGGAATGTGCAAAATGTAGGAAGGCGTTAGATCCTGCCTATAAAAAGTCTATATTTGCAGCCTGTATTGAAGTTATCGTGGCCCAGGAGTCTTCGGAAATTGCTAGCAACTTAAGAGTAATGATCCGAGAGGAAATCGATTAATCCTTTAAAGGACTAGGAGTTGTCGGGAATGTGGATGCTTCAGCTTCCTCTGTGGTCACCCCTGCTATTTCCAGTCCCCCTCGTGTATAAGAGGAAAATCTTACTCTATATTCCTCCTCTGATGAAGAGCAAGAAGAGTTTAAATCCAAATTGCTCTTTTCTCCAGATGATACTAATCAGCTCCTTAAAGCAATCCACCTAACCTTGAGGAAAGCAGAGAGACAGTCACGGCCGAAGATGCCCTATATGAAGGCTTAGGCCTCAAGAAATCCTGTACCTTTAATTTGCATAAAAGTATCAAGTAAAAAAATGACATGGAATGTGAAAATCCTGAGAAGAAATCTTTTTTACCTTAAGAGGAAGTATCCCTTTGAGGAGTCAGTCACTAAATCATGGGCTAGAACCCCATTAATTGATGCCCCGGTGGCTAAAATTACTAAGAAATATGCCTTGCCATTTGAGGATCTAGGAACCCTGTCTGATCCAATGAACAAAAAAAGCAGAGTTCTTTAACATAAAGACCTGGGAGGCGGCCACAGCCTCTATCAGAACCAATGTAGCTGCTACATGTGTCGCTCGCTCCCTAAGAGTCTGGCTTTCACAGTTACAAACCCATCTTGTTAACCAGACCCCTAGAGAAGAGATCTTAGAATCCTTACCTGTGATTTCCAAGGCAGTAGATTTTTGGGCAGGCTCCTCAGTAGATTCCGTAAGATTGGGTGCCAGAGCAGCTGCTTTATCTTCTTCTTCTAGGAGAGCCACATGGCTTAGGCAGTGGAAGGGTGATGTGAGCTCAAATGGCATACTATACTATGTTCCATCCCTTGCATTGAAGATTGCCTTTTTGGTCCCGTCTTAGACGAAGTACTAGAGAAGGCTTCTGATAGGAAGAAAGGGTTTCCCATTAAGGGTTGTGCCCCTGATTCCTTCCATAGCAAAAGACAACCCAGAAAGTCTAATCAGAAGTTTCAGGACAATATGAAATGTAAAGTCCCTAGCAAAGGTAGAAGTTTCCTTTTTAGTTCCAACAAAGTCGAATTCCAAAGATCCCAAGCAATGATGGCTTTCACCCAGTGGGGGGCGTCTGTCCAGGTTTGCGAAGGCCTGGGAGAACATTTCTTCCAGACCCTGGGTTCTATACACTCTGAGATCGGGTCTCTTCCTCAGGACAGATTCTTCCCCACTGGTATAGTGAAAGATTCCCTGAAACAAGAAGCCATGATAACGGAAATAAAGTATCTTTTTTCCTCAAAAAAGTCCTGGTTCCAGTCCCCCAGGGGGAGGGGATTCTATTCCCCTATCTTCTGAGTAAAAAAAAAAAAAAAAAAAAGACTCTTTCAGAGTAATAATAAATCTGTAAAAATTAAACAATTTCCTGTCATACAAAAAAATTCAGGATGGAGTCCCTAAAATCCACAATCTCTCTCTGCTATTTCCAAATTGTATGATTGCCTCTGAAGATTTAGAAGACACCTACTACCATATTCCCATCCACAACTGGCAACAAAAGTTTCAGAGTGGCGGTCTTTATTGGAGGAGCATGGGTCCATTTAAAATATCAGGCCCTTCCCATTGATGCAGTGTCCCACCGGGAGCTCCACTCCTCCCTTTAGCCAAAAACACACAGTGGGCTTAGACGATAGCTGTAGCAATGTCCATACTATCAGGACCCAGCAGGGTAGTAACTCACGATTATGCAGATCGTTTCCAAAACTTTAGAAATTTATTTTCAAGACTTCACATAGCTTAAATCTTCTCGACAAAGTGGAGCAAAGCTTGTAACAGACACAGAGCTAAGATCTTCCATCTGCTCGACACCTTGGACACGACAGCGTTTCGGGGGCGTGCCCCCTTAGTCATGCGTACCAGGTGTGGAGAGGGGAAGGATTAAATAGGAGCATAAGATGTTCACATAAGTTCACATAAGTAAGACATTTTTTTTTTTTAATCGCATGCAAAATTATTAAAATAGAATAACAAATTTTAAGATGGAATAGCAAAATTTCATTACTACAGGAATATACCTAATTAGAGAAACGCTTTAAAACTGCATATCTCATTAAGACCATTTGGAAAAACACAATTTAATTCAGTGATCCAAAAACATTCTCTTTGTAAAAGACGTCTTCTGTTCAGATTCTCATTTGCTTGTATGGGAACTTCCTCTAGGATTAACCATCTGATTAGCCATTCTCTAATTAGGTATATTCCTGTTTTTGCAAGCTTTTATTAGAACCCAAAACATCCTGTTGGTTCCATATCTGGACGATTTACTGATTGTATCAGACTCCTCAGAAACCCTTTATTACATATTCAAGTAGTTTGCTCCAAACTAAAAGACCTGGGTTGGAATCTGAACCTAAAAAAAGTCAAACGTAACCCCTTCGAGGCAGTGTGTTTTCTTGGGCATCCTTCTGGATTCAATGTCTCAGCTTTCTCTCCTGCCTCTAGCCAAACAGATCCTCATCAAGGACAGAGTAGAAGTTCTTTTCCGGTCTCACCTATGCACCTTCAGGGGGAAGCAATGTCAATACTAGGTCTGATGACTTCTTATATTGTAGCAGTGAAATGGGCTCAGTACGGATCCAGGATGTTACAGACAGATATCCTTCAAAAGTGGGATGGCAATCTCATCACTAAACAAAAAAATGTTCCTTTCCTCAAAAGCAAGGGTCTCCTTGATATGGTGGATGAACCTCAACAACCTATCTCAAGAGGTACCTTAGTCTCCCTCGTCGGGGTTGGGGTGCCTCCTGCGGCCTGCATCAGTCTACATCACATTACAAAGAGCTCTATGCAGTGTTCCAGGCAGTATCTTTACCTATTCCTCAAATCCAAGGGAAGGATGTGCTGATATATTCAGACAACACCACCGCTGTAGCTTACTTAAACAGAGGGGGACAAGATCAGACTGTCTGTTAAATCTCTCCTTCCAGATTTTTTCCCCAGCAGAAGCCAGGCTGGCATCTATCTCTGCAGTTCACCTAAGAGGGGAAGACAACAAGGTGGCAGACTTTCTGAGCAGAGTTCATCTTCTTCAGTCCGAATGGTGTCTAAACAAGGAGATATTTGCAATGATAGAGGAAAGGCTTGGAAACCTTCTCTCAGGATTGGGGAAAAGAGGGTAAGCTTTCCAATCTCTTCGCCTTATTCCTAGGGTCTTGAAAAAGATAAGACAGGACAGGCCCTGGTTTACCTTGCTAAGGACAATGTCAGTCTCACAGCCGTGGGTTCTTCCGGACAGGGAGGATCTACTGTACCAGGGACCAGTTCAACATCCTCAGTCGGCTCACCTTCATCTAACAGCCTAGATGCTGAAAGGTATCTGACCAAGTAATAAACACCTTACTTGCAAGTAGGAAAGACGTAACATCCACCATATACCTAAGAACATGGAGAGCCTTCTTAAGAGTAGTGGGACCTGCAGTCGATCCATTGGGAGATCCTAATATCCCTGAAATCCTTCATTTCCTCCAGTTAGGCCTGGATAAGAAGCGAAGTCCTAGTACCCTTAAAGTACAAATTTCAGCACTTAGTTCCTTTTTTAACTGCAAGTTAGCAGATAATATCTTGGTTAAAATTTTTTATTTCTGGGGCTACAAGATTAAATCCTCTATCAAGACCTACCGTTCCTATTGGAACTTGAATCTGGTGTTAGATGCCTTATCGGGACCACCATTTGAACCTCTGGATTCTATTTCCATCAAATTGCTCACACTCAAGATGTGCTTCCTCCTGGCAATAACAATGGCTTGGAGGGTAGGAGAATTGCAAGCCCTCTCTGTCATCTAATATCTTGATATAAGGAGGAAAGGCAGAGTAGTAATGAGAACTTTTACCATCTTTTCTGCCGAAGTTTCATAAATCTCAGGAGATTATTCTTCCCCCTTTTTGCGAAGAGCCGAGACATGAAGGTGAAGTCAAGTTCCATAACCTTGATGTCTGAAGATGCCTCCTAAAGTATCTGGACTCTACTAAGGACTTTCGTTCTACAGAAAATACTTTGGTCCAATTTTCTGGCCCTAACAAAGGAAAGACTGCTTCTAAACCGTCTATTAGCATATGGATCAGGGCATCAATTACTTTACCCTATACTACAAAGAATCAGCATCCACCTTCCTTTTTTTTCAGCTCACTTTACCAGAGCAGTGGCTTCTTCCTGGCAGAGAAGGCTGAAGCCTCTTTGGGCCAGATCTGTAGGGCAGCTACATGGTCCTCAAAACATACTCTTTTTTTTTAAAAACACTATAGGTTGCAATTAAACCCTGTCTCTGATCTTTCCTTTGGAGGTAAGGTTCTTCAGGCGGTAGTCCCGACCTGATTGGTTTGTATTATAAATCTCCAGTGGTGCTGTCGCGAGCCATCAGGTAAAGATAGATTACTTACTAGGTAATCTGTTTTTCGTTAGCTCATGACAGCACCCTTCATTTATCCCGTTTAATTTAGAGAATGAAAATAATTTTCTGTGTTGTTTGGCTCCTTTGGAGTACTTAACTTTGAACTGAGGTTTGGAGAGGCGTGTCCCTTTTAATGTTCCCAGGTCCTCCCCAGGGGTGTTGTCATGAGCTAACTAAAACAAATTTCCCGGTAAGTAATCTATCTATTTTGACAGATCGGACATTTGCGCACCTGGCAATACCAAATATGTAATTTTTGTTTAATGCTTTTTTTGATTACAATGGGGAAAAGGGGATTTAAATTGTTTTTGAGGACAGGGGATTTTTCAAATTTTTTTTATTTTATTTTTTTACTATCTATAACAATCATTAGATTGCCAATACTGTTCAGTGCTATGCATAGGCATAGCACTGATCAGTATTATCAGCTATCTTTTGCTCTGGTCTGCTGGAAGGCAGATCAGTGCAGAAGACCCCAGGAGAGCGGCGAAGGCAGGTTAGGGGACCTCCAGCCACCTTAGCTGATCTGATCCCCACGACCGTGGCGCGGGCGTTCAGATCAGCTATAACAATAGCCGCTCTGCCGCAGATGCCCTGATCTGTATTGATCATGGCATCTGAAGGGTTAAAGGCGGACATCAGTGCGATTGCTGATGTCTGCCATTACCGGCGGGTCCCCGGATGCTGATAGCAGCCGGGTCCTGCTGTGCTTGACGCGAGCACCACTCCACTGCTCACGGCCATGTAGAGGACGTAAATGTAGGTCATGGTATGCTTAGTACATTATTTCCATTGTCGTTAAGGGGTTAAAGGGCAGGATGGGTTTTAGTAGTAGTTAGGGAATATAATCTGCGTTAGTTTAGAAAATATGATTTGATGACAGGTACTCTGTAAGGTATGAAGTACAAGAAAATTATAAATTACATTGTACCAGTTAGCAATCTTATCCAATGTTGTCTTTTTCTACTACTTTGTTATTTATATTATGAATACACTGATCAGCTCTTCCATTAAAACAATGAGCAGTTAAAGTAAATATTATCTTTTGACGCTGGCACTGGTCAAGGGGTGTGACATATTAGGTGGCGAGTGAACAGTCTGTTCTTGAAGTTGATGTGTTGGAAGTAAAAAGTATATTCAATAACATAGCAGAGTGCATAGAGTTCAGCACTCTGCAATGTTTGGAAGTCCCATAGGCAGTGAACTGAGCGGTGGCTGAGCATGCACTCGGGGGACCAGTAATATCCATGTTTTTGATCCTTGAGGGTCCTAGTTGTTGGACCCCCACCAATCAGCTAGTTATAATCCATCTTCGGGGCATAGTTTCAGACACATGCATTTGGCCCCTTGTGTGCTCTTCCTTAAAGGGGTTCTCCACCATAAGGTGATTTTAGTACGTACCTGGCAGGCAGTAATGGACATGCTTAGGAAGGATCTGCGCTTGTCTTGGGGCTAAATGGCTATGTCATGAGATTACCATAACACTGGGGCTAGCTTTTTGTGAACTTGTATTTCCTGTTTGTCTTTTCTTTTTTTGACTACAAATCCCACAATTCCATTTTACTCCCTCCCTCACAACAGCTATCCCACCCATTGAAACAAAAGACATGTGGTTTTCAATCAGGGTGCCTACAGCTGTTGCATTAGTTGCAGATTGATCTCTCTCCCATCAAGCGATCCCTCCACCCATTGAAGCAGACAGGCTCCCTGTCATCAGCTGACTAGTGAGTCAGGTCTCAGCCGCATTGCAATCTGGGAAAAAATCTGAGACAACAATCATTTTGTATGCTGGTAAAAATAAATATTGGGGTGAAAATCACATAAGAAAACTTGTCACACACAGGTAAAGACACTATATTATGAACTACACTAACTTTACAGCCCTTGTAGCATAGTCAAATTCCTGGAATACCCCTTTAAAGATGCCCTAAGCCAGTGTTTCCCAACCAGTTTGCCTTCAGCTGTTGCAAAACTACAACTCCCACCAAGCCCGGACAGCCAGAGGCGGTCCGGGCATGCTGGGAGTTGTAGTTTTGCAACAGCTGGAGGCGCACTAGTTGGGAAACACTGCTTTTAGATATCAGAATTGGCTACAGGTTGTTATAAATGTAATTTGTCTGATTGTTTGTCATTTTCTTCTAAATTTGTCATTTTTAAAATAACTTTATTGACAACGTACAATACTTTGTTCATTTCAGACTGGTCTAATTTTGTGTTGTGAATGTTCTCTATTACAGATGCTGTTGAACTTGCACAAGAAGAGCTGGATGGAGGGATTGACCCTTCAGGACTACAGTGAACACTGTAAACTCAATGAGACTGTAGTGAAGGAGATGTTAGAACTTGCCAAGAATTATAACAAGGTATAAGCATGCACTATTATATACCTGTTAGTACATATACCTCCGATGAGGGTCCCAGTAGCAGGATATCTGTTTAGATCTTGTGGCAACTTTGTAGCCCAAGTCCGTGATCGGGAGATAGTCTTTCATGGGATTTCCGGCAAGTACTTCTTCTAATAGGGCGTATGGACAGGGGCCGTCATTGTGAGATATTGGTGGGGTTCTCTTTCATATTCCTGCTTTGGGCACCAAGAGATCTTATCCCACCTCTGCAGAGGGGTTCAGGGCCCTTCACACTACAGGGAATCCACCCGGACATTTTGGGGTGGATTTATCAAAACCTGTGCAGAGGAAGAGTGGTGCAGTTGCCCGTAGCAACCCATCAGCCTTCATTTTTCATTTTTAGAGGCCTGTGAAACATTTTAAAAAGCAATCTGGTTGCTAATGGCAACTGCACTACTCTTCTTCTGCAGAAGTTTTGGTCAATCACCCCCTCTGTGTGCAGCTGGCACTGCTAGGATCAGCGCTAGGGTCACTTGGACATGTGCATTTACATGTTCATTCTTTGCAATTTGGATTTGAAATTCAGTAGTATTTTCAAGTGAAGAAATTCCGCTCAAAAATTCTGGTGCAGCAGCCCCCAATTGTTTTTTATTGGGATTCTGCTGCACCGTGCGTGCAGCAGAATCCCATTAAAAAACAAGTGGGGGCTGCTGAACCAGAATTTTTGAGCGGAATTTCTTCACTTGAAAATTCCGTAGTGTGAATGGGCCCTAAAGGACATCCCTACTGCAGCAGCCCAGCCTAATCTCTGGATGACTGAAGTGGTTATGATGGCGAATCTTTCCCTTCTATGTATGCTCATTACCAAATCCCATTTACATACATCAGACAGACGTTTCCAGTCACCATGCAGTGGGCTCCGATTAGATCTCAGCCTGTAGCGTTGTTGTTGTCATTTCAGATTATTTTTTTTTCTTTCCAATGTGGCTGCTGCCAGTGTATGCGAGTGGGTGTCAGGCATGGCATTGAAGCTTTCCATGTAGCTTTCAAAGACTGGGAGGTGAAATCTCTTGTGTGGTGTCACAGTCTGCGACAGACAAGAGGAAAATATTCTGCTTTCTTCTGGATTGTCAGATTTGATAGGTGCACATTTCATTAATGGAAAGCTTGTTAAACTATAAGGAGCATTGCGGTCATTTTTTTTGCCGCTATAAATAGCTGTAATGATACAATGTACATTTTGTACAATGCACTTGCAGAAGAATTATCTCATTTAAACATTTTAGACCTGTCTGTAAATTTACACAGTTACATCTTGCAGTAGCTGTATAGGGTATATTTGGGAAAGATTCTAGCATTTTTCTTTTTCAAGCATCTCTTAGGGTAGGGTCACACACCCTGTACTTTGCTGCATATAGACTTCAATGGGTATAAAAATATGCAGCAAAATACGTCACCTGTGACCCTACCCTCAAGTGATTTTCCCAATGACTGATGCTTCTTCATCAAGGCCATAAAGTTGAATGAAGCAACAGTGCGCAGGTCTGACACAACCTTTAGGCTAGGTTCAGACTACAGTGGTCCCTCAACATACGATGGTAATCCGTTCCAAATGGACCATCGTTTGTTGAAACCATCGCATCTTGAGGGATCCGTGCAATGTAAAGTATAGGACAGTGGTCTACAACCTGCGGACCTCCAGATGTTGCAAAACTACAACTCCCAGCATGCCCGGACAGCCGTTGGCTGTCCGGGCATGCTGGGAGTTGTAGTTTTGCAACATCTGGAGGTCCGCAGGTTGTAGACCACTGTTAGAGAAAGTTGTACTCACCTGTCCCCGCCGCTCCGGACCGTCACCGCTGCCCGGAATGTCGCCGTCCATCGCTGTCGCCGCGTCCCCGAGGTGTCCCCAACGCTCCGGCAAGGCCTCTGCTTCCCTGGCAACCGCGCTCTCCGTCGCCGCCATCACGTCGCTACGCACGCTGCTCCCATTGGATGACGGGACGGCATGCACAGCGACGTGATGACGTCGATGGAGTGCACCCACTATGCAGAGGATCCCGAAGAGGACGCGCCGGAGCCCTGAGGACAGGTAAGTGACCATCACCGGAGCTCACGGGGGCACCGTAAACGGCTATCCGGTGGCAGCTGAAGCAGTCTGCGCTGCCGGATAGCCGTTTATGCGATGGCCCCGACATAAAAAAGCATCGTATGTTGATGCCGCCTTCAACATGTGATGGCCTCCGAGAGGCCATCACATGTTGAAATTATCGTATGTCGGGGCCATCATAGGTCGAGGGGTCACTGTACTGAATTTCTGCCTGCAATTCAGCTTTAAAACTGCAGGCAGAAATTCTGCTTGATTAAAATGCACAAGCTAGTGAATGGGTTTTCCGTTCACAAATTGACACTTCAGAATTTTGGTAGCGGAATTTGTGAATTGAAAAATCCACTTTAAAATATCCGCCTGAAGAATGGCATTTCTCATATACTCACAGAACACATTGCAGTCTATTTGGGACTGCAATGTCCGTGTGGTCCTAGCTACAACTGATTCAGTCGGTGCTGGCCGCACTCGGAATCTCTGGATAGAAATTTTCCATCTGAAGATTCCACAGTGTGAACCTAGTCTTAATTGAGAGAGCATGTTGCCCCCCTGTTCTTGTGATTGGTGGGGGATCCCTGCAGTTGGACCCCATCCAGGCACTCCTGTGAGTAGGTGATGGGTGTTATGGCAGGAAAACTCCTTTCTTTTTTATTTTTTAGTAACAAAAGTGTAAATTAAAACTGAACCCAAAGAGGCTCGAGTCTGAGAATACAAACATCATTGTGCAATTAGTTATATGCCAATATAGATCCTGATAATTTACTGTGTGTAAAGTTATTTTCTAATCTTTCCCCTTTTTTCAGGCTGTGGAAGAGGAAGATAAGATGACGCCTGAGCAGCTTGCCATAAAAAATGTTGGAAAACAGGTAGGTAACTTCTGTACGACAGCTCCCCATCAAATAAGATGATGGGAGTATTAATAGTTGTAATGAAGAGTTTTGTGCTTTAATGGGAACCTATAACCATTTTCCAAGGATGACCTCTCAGTTTTCGTTGAAGAATCATTGTCCACCCTAAGCATAAACTGAATGCTTTGCTGCTTAGTCCACATAGAGGGTGCAGGGTGTCCAGTCCAGTGGATGTAGGTGGCAATACTAAAAATGTTGCCCATTAATAACATTTACTAGGCGGAGTACTCTGCTTCTGGCCTGCGAGTGTTCAGCAAGGTGTGTCATACCATGATTAGTATGTAATTTCCATTGCGCTCTAGCATGGGGGGCCACTGAAACTATGTAGAGAAGCAGGGAGTCCTGACATTATGACTACACATGGCTGCTAGCTATTTGGCCCAAAGGAAGTAAGCAGTGATACCACAGTGCATTGTCACTTAAATGGGTACTCCGGTGGGAAACAAATCAACTGGTGCCAGAAAGTTATACTATATTTCTATTTAAAAATCTTAATCATTCCAGTACTTATCAGCTGCTGTATGCTCCAGATTAAGTTATTTAGTTCTTTTTAGTCTGACCACAGTGCTCTCTGCTGCCACCTTTGTCCGTGTCAGCAAATGTCTGAAGCAGGAGAGGTTTTCTATGGGGATAGGCTCCTGCTCTGGAGATTTCCTGACACTAACAGAGGTGTCAGCAGAGAGCACTGTGGTCAGACAGAAAAGAACTACACAACTTCTTCTGGAGCATACAGCAGCTGATAAGTACTGGGAGGATTAAGATTTTTAAATAGAAGTAATTTACAAATCTTTATAACTTTCTGGCACCAGTTGATTAGAAATTTTTTTTCCCACCAGTGTACCTTTAACTCCTTTATAGAATCTAGTAGGAGAACCTGTCATTTCCCTCACTCTCCGGCAGTCTGTAGTTGGCCTTACGTAGTCTACCAGCTGTCAGCAAATGTTCAGAAACCTTCTAAGTTGACAAATAAATGGATGCACAATAAAAGCAAGATGGGAGGAGGAGGCATGATGCTGCAGATACCCTGTCTTCACCTATATGTCAGATGCTGAGAGGGAAGAGAAGCAGGTAGGGAAGGCATCTGAGGCCAGAGCACATTGTGAAGCTCTGACGTCACACCAGGAGAAGCCCACCCTCTCTCACCAAGATATATTTGGCAGGGGTCGCCTCCTGGTGCCTCCCCTACAAATTTGCAGTAGTGCTACATCATCTCCTTAGTTTTTTACCAACGGCTGCGTAGAGGACCATTATAACAAGTGGGATCCATATCTGAGATGAGAAGACTCCTTCAGTTCACACAAGTATCTGTATGTTAAATGGGTGATATTTTTACATACACGATGGTTACTCCTCTTTCTTTCTACCTTCTCACAGGATCCTAAACGCCATTTGGAAGAACATGTGGATGTCCTGATGACCTCAAACATTGTCCAGTGTTTAGCCGCCATGTTAGACACAGTCGTGTTTAAATAACAGATACACTGGAGATCGCGTCTTTTGGTTTTCTTAAGTGGGCTGTGTATAAAAAAAAAATGCAGTCCGGCCTCCAGGTCCCGTTCTTTGACAATACTTTGTTTCAGCTGCAATAAGGTTCATTTCACAGGTTGTTTTTGTTATTATTTCATGTGATTTAGTGTTTATTACAAAATGAACCAAATCTGGTCCAAATTCTATGTAAATAATGGGGGTTATACGGACACAAATTAGGCATGTGTCTCGAGGCCCTGGTGGTGACGGAGTTAAAACTCGTTCTTTATCAGTTATAAACTCTATTCCGCTTGACTCAAAGACGTTCAAGAACATGAACCGCTACTTCAGATGGGGACATCTGGCATTGTGGGTGACCTGGGAGCAGCACAGTAACACCTCACCGTCTCTGTTGTGTAATTACTTCTGTTCCTAGATGCCAGCCACTTTACAGACTACAAAGTTCTCTAAAACATTCATCAGGGCAAATTTTATAAAAACCTGCATTTAATATATGGGAAATCAATGCTGCAAGTGTTGCTACATAATAAAAAATACATTTACACCTTCAGTCATTTGTATAATTTTTTTTTTTCTGTTAAACATTCTAAAGGAGCTTTCCAGTTTTATGTTAATAAAAGTTAAAGGGCTTCTCCCCCATCCACAGGATAGCAGATCAGTGGGAGTCCAACCACTGGGACCTCAACCTATTAAAAGAAGGGAGGTAAAAGGGGCGACAGCACGCATTCTCGTCCGCCACTCATTTACAGTCTATGGAATGTTCAAACATCGCAGAGCTCGGCACAATGGTCGGTGCCCTCCTTTATAGCGAATTAATGGAGTTGGAATTCGTGCATGCATTGTCCTCTATTTTTGTGATTGGTTGGGGTCCCAGAGGTTGCCCCCCCCCACACACTGATCAGCTAGTTATACTATATCCTGTGGATCAGGGATAACTTTTAGTCTTGTGATAACTCATGATACTTTTGTATTGACAGTCTATCCATAGGATAGGTTGTCAGTATCTAATTGGTAGAGGTCTGACCCCTGGCACCTCCTGTCGATCAGCTGATTGCAGGAGCTATTGTGAGATTTCTGCAGCTTTTTTATACCCTACCAGCCACAGCTTTGTACATTCTGTTGCTATTCTGTTGCAGCAGAGTACCCCTTTAAGGGTTTTGTATTTTTTTATGTGTAAGTCCAGCCTTTGTCTGTTTCTGCAAACATCAGTGTGAAGAGATGCAGCTTACTCTGGGCAGCTCTTTTTTCTGATGTACAGGACTCATTCACAGAACTTTCTGGGTGTTGTACCTCAGCAGTCGTATCACCCAGCAGGAACTTTGTCTCTGAACCGATCTTTGCAGGATCAGTGGGAGACAAACACCTAAGATATACTTTTAATGGTAACGCTACTGAACTGGTCCTAACGTCCCAAAAAATCATCATATGCAACAATAATGCAACAACAATAATTAGTCACAAAAAAATAATTTATTAATATATGTTCCAGTGTTCAGTGTTGAGAGAGAGAGAGAGAGAGAGAGAGAGAGAGAGAGAGAGAGATTGAGAGAGAGAGATTGAGAGAGAGAGATTGAGAGAGAGAGAGAGAGATTGAGAGAGATTTTCTCTGAGGATCTAAAAGAAAAAAAATGTGCTTTATATAAGTATGGCCTAGGTAACCCTAAACTGAGCTGCAGCACAGAGGGCAATACCATACAATGGTTTCCCAGGACAGGTTCCACTCAGAACAGGCCTCGCCATGGTCGACCAAAGAAGTTGAGCTCATGTGCTCAGCATAATATCCAGAAATTGTCTTCGGGTAATGGATATGAGTGTTGCCAGCATTGCTGCAGAGGTTAGAGATGCGGAGTTAGCCTATCAGTGCACAGATGATAGACCGCACACTGCATCACATTGGTCTGCATGGCTGTTGTCCCAGAAGGAAGGCTCTTCTAAAGATGATGCCCAAGAAAGCCAACAAACAGTTTGCTGAAGACAAGCAGACTAAGTGCATAGATTACTAGAACCATATCCTGTGGTCTGATGACACCAAGATAAACTTATTTGGTTTAGATGGTGTCTGACGTGTGGCTGAAACCAGGTGAGGAGTACAAAGACAAGTGTGTGAGAGTGTCATGGTCTGGGCCTGCATGAGTGCTGCTGACACTGGGAGCTACAGTTAATTTAGCGAACCATGAATGCCAACATGTACTGTGAAATCAGAGCATGATCACCTCCCTGCGGAGACTGGACTGCAGGGCAGTATTCCAATATAATGACCCCAAACGACCACTGCCTTGCTAAAAAAAAAAAGCTGTGAGTAAAGGTGATGGACTGGTAAAGCAAATCTCCAGACCTGAACCCTATTAAGCATCTGTGGGGGGAGTGCAAGGTCTCTAACATCCACCAGCTCTGTGATGTCGTCATGGAGGAGATAAGAGGACCCTAGTGACAACCTGTAAAGATCTGCTGAACTCCATGTTCAAGAGGCTTAAAGTGGTTCTCCACCATAAGGTGATCCTTAGTATGTACCTGGCAGACAGAAATTGACATGCTTAGGAAGGATCTGCGCTAAATGGCTATGTTGTGAGATTACCATAACACTGTGGCTAGCTTTTTGTGAACTGGTATTTCCTGCTTGACTTTTCTTTTTTGACTACAAATCCCACATTTCCATCTTCCTCCCTCCCACACATCAGCCACCCCACCCATTGAAACATAAATGAGCTGCATCCATTCAAAAGACCTGTGGTTTTCAATCAGGGTGCCTACAGCTGTTGCAGATTGATCTCTCTTCCACTAAGCGATCGCTCCACCCATTGAAGCAGACATGCTCCCTGTCATCAGCTGACTAGTGAGTCAGGTCTCAGCCGCATTGCAACCTGGGAAAAATCTGAGACAACAGTCATTTTGTATGATGGTAAAAATAAATATTGGAGTGAAAATCACAGAAGAATTGTGAGAAAACTATCACACACACAGGTACAGACACTATATTATGAACTAAACTAACTTTACAGCCCCTGTAGCATTTTTGGGTCCAATTTGGACATTTCCTCTTAGGGGTGTACTCATTGTGTTGCCAAGGTTTAGATGGTGTGTTGAGTTATAGCATTAAGGGACACAACATTAAACACTGTTATACAGGCTGTGCACTCACTACTTTATATTGTAGGAGAGGGTCATTTCTTCAGTGTTGTCACTTGAAAATATTTACAAAAATGTGAGGGGTGGACTCATTTATGGAAGATATTGTATATATAATGTGAGGGGTGGAGTCACTTATGGGGTATACTGTATAATGTGAGGGGTGGAGTCACTTATGGGAGATACTGTATATATAATGTGAGGGGTGGACTCATTTATGGGAGATACTGTATATATAATGTGAGGGGTGGACTCACTTATGGGAGATACTGTATATATAATGTGAGGGGTGGACTCATTTATGGAAGATATTGTATATATAATGTGAGGGGTGGACTCACTTATGGAAGATACTGTATATATAATGTGAGGGGTGGACTCACTTATGGGAGATACTGTATATATAATGTGAGGGGTGGAGTAACTTATGGGAGATACTGTATATAATGTGAGGGGTGGACTCACTTATGAGAGATACTGTATATATAATGTGAGGGGTGGACTCACTTATGGGATATACTGTATATATAATGTGAGGGGTGGACTCACTTATGGGATATACTGTATATATAATGTGAGGGGTGGACTCACTTATGAGAGATACTGTGTATATAATGTGAGGGGTGGACTCACTTATGGGAGATACTGTATATAATGTGAGGGGTGGACTCACTTATGGGAGATACTGTATATATAATGTGAGGGGTGGAGTAACTTATGGGAGATACTGTATATAATGTGAGGGGTGGACTCACTTATGGGAGATACTGTATATATAATGTGTGGGGTGGACTCACTTATGGGATATACTGTATATAATGTGAGGAGTGGACTCACTTATGGGAGATACTGTATATATAATGTGAGGAGAGGAGTCACTTATGGGAGATACTGTAGATAATGTGAGGGGTGGAGTCACTTATGGGATATACTGTATATATAATGTGAGGGGTGGACTCACTTATGGGATATACTGTATATAATGTGAGGGATGGACTCACTTATGGGGTATACTGTATATATAATGTGAGGGGTGGACTCGCTTATGGGAGATACTGTATATATAATGTGAGGGGTGGAGTCACTTATGGGAGATACTGTATATATAATGTCAGGGGTGGACTCACTTATGGGATATACTGTATATAATGTGAGGGGTGGACTCACTTATGGGATATACTGTATATATAATGTGAGGGGAGGACTCACTTATGGGAGATACTGTATATAATGTGAGGGGTGGACTCACTTATGGGAGATACTGTATATATAATGTGAGGGGTGGACTCACTTATGGGAGATACTGTATATATAATGTCAGGGGTGGACTCACTTATGGGATATACTGTATATATAATGTGAGGGGAGGACTCACTTATGGGAGATACTGTATATAATGTGAGGGGTGGACTCACTTATGGGAGATACTGTGTATATAATGTGAGGGGTGGAGTCACTTATGGGATATACTGTATATATAATGTGAGGGGTGGAGTCACTTATGGGAGATACTGTATATATAATGTGAGGGGTGGAGTCACTTATGGGATATATACCTGTATATAATGTGAGGGGTGGACTCACTTATGGGATATACTGTATATATAATGTGAGGGGTGGACTCACCTATGGGAGATACTGTATATATAATGTGAGTGGTGGACTCACTTATGGGAGATACTGTATATAATGTGAGGGGTGGACTCACTTATGGGAGATACTGTATATATAATGTGAGGGATGGACTCACTTATGGGATATACTATATATATAATGTGAGGGGTGGACTCACTTATGGGAGATACTGTATATATAATGTGAGGGGTGGACTCACCTATGGGAGATACTGTATATATAATGTGAGGGGTGGACTCACCTATGGGAGATACTGTATATATAATGTGTGGGGTGGACTCACCTATGGGAGATACTGTATATATCGTGTGCATATCCCCCCCCCCCTTCTTTACACTAACCTTAGACAGAAATTCAAAATTGACATAAAAAGTAATATTTTCCTAATATTTATTTCACTATAATGGATCATGATACACTACTACTCTAGTGCCTGGGCTCTTTATATCTTTGCAGTTCAGTCCTAATAACTTTAAAGCAGGTTAGCTGCAATAGCACAAATGGCTCATGGACAATGGGGGGCACTATATCAATTCTCTTACAGTTTATTTTAAAAGATGCTGCAGATCCACAAAAATATGTGTATCACATAATGCAGTTATATTCCTACAATATCAGCTACAATGGGGGAGATTTATTAAAAACTGTGCAGAGGAAGAGTGGTGCAGTTGCCCATAGCAACCAATCAGATCGCTTCTTTTATTTTTAACCCCTTAAGGACCAGACCAATTTTTACTGTAGGACCAGAGCATTTTTTGCACATCTGACCATTGTCATTTTAAATATTAACTCTTGGATGATTTTACCTTTCATTCTGATTCTGACATAGTATTTTCGTGACATATTCTACTATTGGTAAAATTTTGTCGATACTTGCATCATTTCTTGGTGAAAAATTCAAAAATTTTATGAAAAAATTGAAAATTTTGCATTTTTCTAACTTTGAAGCTCTCTGCTTATAAGGAAAATAGACATTCCAAATAAATTATATTTTGATTCACATATACAATATGTCTTCTTTATGTTTGCATCTTAAAATTGACATGTTTTTACTTTTGGAAGACATCAGAGGGCTTCAAATTATAGCAACAATTTTCCACAAAATTTTCTAAATCTGAATTTTTCAGGGACCAGTTCAGTTTTTACGTGGATTTGAAGGGCCTTCATATTAGAAACACCCCATAAATGACCCCATTATAAAAACTGCACCCCTCAAAGTATTCAAAATTACATTCAGTAAGTGTGTTAACCCTTTAGGTGTTTCACAGGAATAGCAACAATGTGAAGGAGAAAATTCAAAATCTCAATTTTTTACACTTGCATGTTCTTGTAGACCCAGTTTTTGAATTTTTACAAGGGGTAAAAGGAAAAAAATTGTCTTAAAATTTGTAACCCAATTTCTCTCAAGTAAGGCAATACCTCATATGTGTATGTCAAGTGCTCGGCGGGCGCAGTAGAGGGCTCAGAAGGGAAGGAGCAACAATGGGATTTTGGAGAGTGAGTTTTTCTGAAATGGTTTTTGGGGGGCATGTCACATTTAGGAAGCCCCTATGGTGCCAGGACAGCAAAAAAAAAAAAAAAATAGCTATTTTGGAAACTACACCCCTCAAGGAACGTAACAAGGGGTACAGTCTTAACACCCCACAGGTGTTTGACGACTTTAAAGTTTGATGTGTAAATTAATTTTTATTTTTTTCACTAAAATGCAGGTTTTCCCCCAAATGTTACTTTTTTACAAGGTGTAATAGGAGAAAATGCCCCCCAAAATTTGTAACCCCACCTCTTCTGAGTATGGAAATACCCCATGTGTGCACGTCAAGTGCTCTGCTGGCGCATTACAATGCTCAGAAGAGGAGTCACATTTGGATTTTGGAAAGCAAATTTTGCTGAAATGGTTTTTGGGGGCATGTCACATTTAGGAAGCCCCTATGGTGCCAGGACAGAACCCCCCCCCCCCCCCCACATGGCATACTATTTTGGAAACTACACCCCTCAAGGAACATAACAAGGGGTACACTGAGCTTTAACACCCCATAGGTGTTTGACGACTTTTGATGTGTAAATGAATTTTTTTTTTCACTAAAATGCTGGTGTTCCCCCAAATTTAACTTTTTTACAACCGGTAATAGAACATGCCCCCAAAAATTTGTAACCCCATCTCTTCTGAGTATGGAAATACCCCATGTGTGGACGTCAAGTGCACTGCGGGCGCACTACAATGCTCAGAACAGAAGGAGTCACATTTGCAAATTTTGCTGAAATGGGGGGGGGCATGTCGCATTTAGGAAGCCCCTATGGTGCCAGAACAGCAAAAAAAAAAAAGCACATGGCCTACTATTTTGGAAACTACACCCCTCAAGGAACATAACAAGGGGTACAGTGAGTCTTAACACCCCACAGGTTTTATTTTTTACACAAAAATGCTGGGGTTACCCCAAATTTTTACAAGTGGTAAAAGGAGAAAATGTCGTCGCAAATTTGTAGATACATTTATCTGGAGTAAGGACATACCTCATATCTTGATGTAAGCAGCTCTGAGGGTGCACACCAGGTTTTGGAGCAGGAGGGCATTCAGGGTCCTTGAGCTTTTGTATTGCTCCCTATGGAGCCAGAACAGCGGGACCCCCCCCCCCCCCCCCCTCAAGGGGCATTACATGGGGTACAGTGGGACATAACATTATAAAACAGATTATGTTCCCAGAATGATGACCCAGAGCATAGCCAAAACAAAAAAATATGCCCGCCCCAAACCCTATGCTCTTAATAATCATTCTGGGAATGTGATGTGTGTGGCCGTCCCTAACCTGTTGCCTCAAATGCGCACCCGCTCAGGTGGAGAGAGCGCTGCGCATTTGAGGCAACATAAAAAAGCCCCCGATGATAGTGACTCAGTGACCCATGACCCATTTTTGGAAAAAATACCCCCAGAGGTCTTATCAGGTTATTTTTTTTTTTTTTTTTTATAAAAGAGTTTTTGGGACAATTTAGTGGTTTTATGGGGTTGAAATTTGCAATGTACTCTGGACTTGGTACATTGGGGTCAAATTATGGAAAATAAAAATGAAAAGGGAAAATTTATTACTCCATGGAAGTGTGATACTCCCTGAAGCAATCCTTAATGCAGAGGCCCGGAAGATCGGGGCAAGTGTCACATTGATAGGTGGTGTCCTTCCGAATCCCCCTCTTGTGACACACACTGGATCTTTTCTGGGTTTGTCCCTTCTTTCCAGTGTGGGGGATCTCACCTGGAAACTGTTGGCCTGGGACAATCCTGGCACCTGGCATTTTTTTTTACCCTACCTTTCCCTGGGCTGTATTCTTTCCCTGTTCTATGGGGGCTTCTTATCTCCTGAGGGGGCTCCGATCTCGGCAGAGGGCGGGTCCCTGGCTTCCTGGCTTCCTCCGGCAGCTCTGACCGCTGACTGAACCCAGCCAGCCGCGGGAACTGTAGGAGGATGCTGTTAACCCCTCTGGACGATCGTCCGGCCGATAGCAGCGATCCTGGGGGGGGGGGGGGGGCCTCCCCATAGATACAGTGGGTGATAAGGTGTGTATCCTACACCCCCGATCACCATGTATCTCCGGGTCAACGGTTCACCCGTGACCCGCATAACCGGAATCGCAGTAAATCGCAAGTGTGAATTCACTTGTGATTTTCTGCGATCGCCTACATGGGGGGGTCTGATGACCCCCCTGGGCATTTGCGCGGGGTGACTGCTGATCGATATCAGCAGTCACCCCGGTTCGGTCCCCACCCGGCGCACGGCAGGGACCGAAATTCCCACGGACGTACGCGTACGTCCTTGGTCCTTAACTACCAGGGTGCTTAGACGTACTCGTACGTCCATGGTCCTTAAGGGGTTAAAGAGACCTGTGAAAAATGAAAGAATGAAAGTTGCTATTGGCAACTGCACCACTCTTCCTCTGCCCAGGTTTTGATAAATCTCCCCTATTTTGTTATGTTTGTAGGAATAACTGTGTTGTATTTATTTTTCCACCATGCAATGAATTCCAATTGTCGATGTAGTAATTGCGTTGCTTAACTTTCCATAAAAAGCGCACTGCACAGAATTTACAGTTTCATTGGCATCAAATACATCTCTCAGTTCCCCAAGGAAAATATGTTTTCTACCTAATTTACACTTCATTAATTTACTAGCTCCTCCCCATAAGGGTCCCTGTTGAATTTCTAGCCTTGTTATAGGTATTAGTGCCAGAAATAACAACCTGCACCCAGGCATGCAGCAATTATTTAAATCAAAAATTCCAAATTTTATTTATAATTCAAGAAATGTGCAAAAGATCCAAGACTCCCTACCTGTCTTCAAATGACAAGATAAAAAAAAATAATCCTTTTTGAAGCGTTTAGAATTTAAGCAATTCATTTTTAACATTTGGTTTAGACAGAATTGTGTTTATCAAGTAGGCAAAATAGCCTCCTGCTTAGAACACTATAGTGCAATGGGGCCCCATAAATGATCTGAGCATCAGAACCAATTAATTGATGATGGGATGCTTTGAAAAGTCCATTCTGCACACACATTGTTATAAAATATCCTAAAATAACTCAGGGGCACACATTTATTTATATACTAGCTGAGTACCTGGTGCTGCCCGTTTTTTCCTACCATGTCCTTGTGGGGGGAGGAAAAGCAACAAAGGAAGAAGCTTTTGTCCTCATATCCTGTCCTTAAATCCTGACCCCATATCCCCTCCTGAAATCCCGACCCCAAATCCCCTCCTCATATTCTGACCTCATATCCTGTTTTTATATCCTGTCCTCATATCCCGACCTCATATCCCGAGTCTATATTCCATCCCTATAATCCCATCCCTATATTCTGTCCTCATATCCCGTCCTCATATCCCATCCTCTTATCTTGTCCTCAAATCCCGTCCTCATATCTAATTCTTATATCCGGTCCTCAGGTGGGGCTGCGTTGTGATAAAGATATTGTAAGCTGAAAATAAAAGGGGTGTGGCTTAAGGGTGGGCATGTCTTTGCAAGATGGGGCACGGAATGCAGGGAGGGTGTGGCTTGCCAGCCGCACTTACACATTCACCAGGAGAAGCAGAGTGGAGCTTCCCATAGATTTGTATTGGACTTTTAACAAAAACCCTGGCCCTGGCAAATGGGGGTGGGTAAGGGTTAAATCACCTATCCTATGTTTGTTGCTGACATATAAGTAACATGTGGCCAAGTTTTATGTTAATATCTTTAGCCGTTTGGACGTGATGCTGGAACATACACACATAATACATACACACACATTGGCCCTCATTTACTAACAGGACCCCGACACTTTTTGTCAGGTTTTGCGCCAGAATTTGCGCCAGAATTTGGCGCACAACCCGACAAATTCAAAATCACTCACAGTGAAAAAAAAAATGCAAAAGGGGCGTTTTTCCAGACAAAAGGGGGCGTGTTCCCGACAAAAAGAGAAAAAACCCTCTGAGTGGGAAGAAAAGTTTTGAGTTTTGCTTCACAGAAATCCGACAGCTCTGTCAAAATGGAGTAAATCCTGCTACCCGCAGCATGGAACAGGGTCTGTTCCATGTTGGGGTAGTAGTACAGGGGCTGAGGGATTGATCGCACCGGGTCTCACTTCTGAGACCCGATCCGATCAAAAGTTATTAAGCAGGGGAGCGGGCGGCATGTTCCGATCCCCTTCAATGTACTGTAAACTTTCATTTTTAAATTCCCCACCAGAAGCCCTGAATGGCCGGGACCGAGGAGCCAATCAGGGCTCCTGGCAGAGTTTTAATATAGAAGAGCTGTGGTGGGCAAAGATGTATAGAATCGCTGGGGGGTATATATCTGGCCCCTCCAGCGTTTCTATATATCTTTCCCCCTGCTGCGCTATATGAAACTTAGTGCCCGCTGTGCTTGAATAAATGTACTGCCCCCCCAGCGCTATTATTTATCTATACTGACCCTGGCTGCGCATATACTGACCCCCGCTGCGCATATTTATATATATATACTGCCCCCCCAAGCTGCGCATATTAATCTTCCTGTTCTCCCTCCCCTGGCTGCCAATGAATGAAAACTCTATTAGCGGGGGAGCGGAGGGCTGCTGCCCGCTCTCGCTGCTAAGAGTTTGTCATTCATAGCGGGCAGCAGCTGCATATCATGCTGTGGGGGTCAGACATATGGATATATGTCTGACCCTCGCAGCATACATATACAAATGCCTGCTCACCGCTATGAATGACAAGTAAAGCAGTGCAGGGAGCGGATGCTCGCGCTGCTGCTGCCAATAGCGCTGGGGGGGCAGTACATTTATTCAAGTGTAGCGGGCACTAAGTTTCATATAGCGCAGCAGGGGGAAAGATCTATAGAAACGCTGGAGGGGCCAGATATATACCCCCCAGCAATTCTATACATCTTTGCCCACCACAGCGCTTCTATATTAAAACTCTGCCAGGAGCCCTGATTGGCTCCTCGGTCCCGGCCATTCAGGGCTCCTGGTGGACTGGTGGGGAAGTTTACAGTACATTGCAGGGGATCAGAACATGCCGCCCGCTACCCTGCTTAATAACATCTGATCGGATCGGGTCTCAGAAGTGAGACCCGGTGCGATCAATCCCTCATCCCCTGTACCACTACGCCCAACATGGAACAGACCCTGTTCCATGATGGGGGCAGTAGTACAAGCACTAATGTAGTCAGAATTTGCAGAGACTTTTTTCTGTCGCACAGAATACATTTTGTGCGACAGAAAGAAAGGGAAATTGGGCGACAGATTAGTAAATCACAGGGGAAAAAAAAGACGAGTACACTGAATAAAAAAAACCTAACCGACACTCCAGTCTTTGTAAATGAGCGCCATTGAGTTTTATATATATATATATATATATATATATATATATATATATATATATATATATATATACTAGCTGAGTACTCGGCGTTGCCCGGTTTTTCCTTCCTCATCCTCGTTGGGGAGGAAAATCAACAAAGGAGGAAGCTTTTGACTTCATCTCCAATCCCCATATATTGTTGTCATATCCAAACCCCATACCCCGACCTCCTATCCCGACCTCCTATCCCGACCTCCTATCCCTACCTCCTATCCCGTCCTCCTATCCCGTCCTCCTATCTCGACCTCCTATCCTGTCCTCATATCCCGTCCTCCTATCTCGACCTCCTATCCCGACCTCCTATCCTGACCTCCTATCCTGACCTCCTATCGCCACCTCCTTTCCCGTCCTCCTATCCCGTCCTATCTCGACCTCCTATCCCGACCTCCTATCTCGTCCTCATATCCTGTCCTCATATCCCGTCCTCCTAACTCGACCTCCTATCCCGACCATCGCGTCCTCCTATCTTGACCTCCTAACTCGACCTCCTATCCCGACCTCCTATCCCAATCTCCTATCCCGACCTTCTATCCCGACCCGTAATATGTGGACCAGGTATTGAAATATCTCCAGCCGTACGGAAGTTATGTGGGAACATACATTTCTCATTGATTTGCATGGGACTTTAAACAAAAACCCCGACCCTCTCAAATGGGGGTAGTTAAGGGTTAAATGAACTATCCTATATTTTAAGTGGACATATAAGTAACATGTGACCAAGTATTGTCGAAACATCTCCAGCCGTTAGGAAGTTATGCAGTAACATATATTTCCCATAGACTTGTATGGGACTTTAAACATAAACCCTGCCCCTGGCAAATGGGGGTGAGTAAGGGTTAAATCACCTATCCTATGTTTGTTGTTGACATATAAGTAACATGTGGCCAAGTTTCATGTTAATATCTTTAGCCGTTTGGACGTGATGCTGGAACATACACACATACATACACATTGGCCCTGATTTACTAAGAGTGTTGTGTAGGTTTCTTTGTGAGTTTTAATTCCCTACAATTTATTTTCCACGGTATTTACTAAGGTTTCCCGACATTTTCCACTTTCCCTACATTTTGCTTTTTTTTTTTTACACATGCTCTGATCTGTCTGGTTTTCCTCAGCTGAAATCCACCACATTTGAAGGGGGAGATTTATCAAAACCTGTGCAGAGGAAAACTTGCCCAGTTGCCCATAGCAACCAATCAGCTCGCTGCTTTCATTTTTATGAAGGCCTGTGAAAAATGAAAGAAGCGATCTGATTGGTTGCTATGGGAAACTGGGCAAGTTTTCCTCTGCACAGGTTTTGATAAATCTCCCCTTAGTAAATATTTGTTGTTTTTTTTGTTTGTTTTTTAAATGTCAGGGACATGCCCCTTTTGGAGACCACTCCCCTTTACCCGACAGCCACGCCCCTTTTCAGATCTTCTACGCAAAATGGAGAGTTAGTCTGGGTTTTTTTCAATTCTGGCGCAAATTCTGGGGCAAAATCTGGCTCAGGCAGAATTTCTGTTACAATGCGACAGAATCTGGCGCACAACCCGACAAAACATGGCGGGTTTGCAATAGTAAATGAGGGCCATTGTGGTGGATTTCAGCTGAGGAAAACCCTACAGATCAAAGCAAAGTGTAGGGAAAATGGAAAATGTAGGGAAACCTTAGTAAATACCGTGGAAAATAAATTGTAGGGAATTAACCCCTTAAGGACTCAGCCCATTTTGGCCTTAAGGACTCAGACAATTTAATTTTTACGTTTTCATTTTTTCCGCCTTCTAAAAATCATAACTCTTTTATATTTTCATCCACAGACTAGTATGGGGGCTTGTTTTTTGCGCGACCAGTTGTCCTTTGTAATGACATAACTCATTATATCATAAAATGTATGGCGCAACCAAAAAACACTATTTTTGTGGGGAAATTAAAAAGAAAAACACAATTTTGCTAATTTTGGAAGGTTTCGTTTTCACGACGTACAATTTATGGTAAAAATGACGTGTGTTCTTTATTCTGAGGGTCAATATGATTAAAATGATACCCATTATTACATACTTTTCTATTATTGTTGCGCTTAAAAAAAATCACAAACTTTTTAACCAAATTAGTACGTTTATAATCCCTTTATTTTGATGACCTCTAACTTTTTTTTCTTTCGTATAAGCGGCGGTATGGGGGCTCATTTTTTGCGCCATGATCTGTACTTTTTTTTGATACCACATTTGCATATAAAAAAACTAATAATAATGTATTAAAAAAGTAGCAATTTTGGACTTTTTTTTTTTTCGTTCACGCCGTTCACCGTAAGGGATCATTAACATTTTATTTTAATAGTTCAGACATTTACGCACGCGGCGATACCAAATATGTATATAAAATTTATTTTTTACGCTTTTTGGGGGTAAAATGGGAAAAAACGGACGTTTAACTTTTTTATTAGGGGAGGGGATTTTTCACTTTTTTTTTACTTTTACTTTTACTTTTACATTTTTTTTTACACTTGAATAGTCCCCATAGGGGACTATTCATAGCAATACCATGATTGCTAATACTGATCTGTTCTATGTATAGGGCACAGAACAGATCAGTGTTATCGGCTATCTTCTGTTCTGGTCTGCTCGATCACAGACCAGAGCAGAAGACGCTGGGAGCCAGAAGGAGGAAGGTGAGGGGACCTCCGTACGGCGTTCTGAATGATCGGATCCCCGCAGCAGCGCTGCGGGCGATCCGATCATTCATTCAAATCGCGCACTGCCGCAGATGCCGGGATCTGTAATCCCGGCACCTGAGAGGTTAATGGCGGACGCCCGCGAGATCGCGGGCGTCGGCCATTGCCGGCGGGTCCCTGGCTGCGATCAGCAGCCGGGATCAGCCGCGCATGACACGGGCATCGCTCCGATGCCCGCTGTTATGCACAGGACGTAAATGTACGTCCTGGTGCGTTAAGTACCACCGCACCAGGACGTACATTTACGTCCTGCGTCCTTAAGGGGTTAAAACCCACAAAGAAACCTACACGCCACTCTTAGTAAATAAGGGCCAATGGGGGAGATTTATCAAAACATGTGCAGAGGAAGAGTGGTGCAGTTGCCCACAGCAACCAATCAGATTTTTATTTTTTTTATTTTTTAAGAGACCTGTGAAAAATGGAAGAAGCGATCTGATTGGTTGCTATGGGCAACTGCACCACTCTTCCTCTGCACATGTTTTGATAAATATCTTCCTATGTGTGTATGTCCCAGCATCACATCCAAACGGCTGAAGATATTAACATGAAACTTGGTCACTGTCACGATTCGGCTTCCAGGTAGTGGATCCTCTGTGTCAGCGAGGGATTGGCGTGGACCGTGCTAGTGGACCGGTTCTAAGAGGCTACTGGTTTTCACCAGAGCCCGCCGCAAAGCGGGATGGTCTTGCTGCGGCAGTAGCAACCAGGTCGTATCCACTAGCAACGGCTCTACCTCGCTGACTGCTGAGAAGGCGTGGGACAGAAGGACTAGGCAGAGGCAAGGTCAGACGTAGCAGAAGGTCGGGGGCAGGCGGCAAGGTTCGTAGTCAGGATGGGTAGCAGAAGTTCAGGTACACAGGCTTTGGACACACTAAACGCTTTCACTGGCACAAGGCAACAAGATCCGGCAAGGGAGTGCAAGGGAGGAGATCAGATATAGCCAGGGAGCAGATGGAAGCCAATTAAGCTAATTGGGCCAGGCACCAATCATTGGTGCACTGGCCCTTTAAGTCTCAGAGAGCTGGCGCGCGCGCGCCCTAGAGAGCGGAGCCGCACGCGCCAGCACAAGACAGCAGGGGACCGGGACGGGTAAGTGACCTGGGATGCGATTCGCGAGCGGGCGCGTCCCGCTGTGCGAATCGCATCCCCGACGGCCATGACAGTGCAGCGCTCCCGGTCAGCGGGACTGACCGGGGTGCTGCAGGGAGAAAGACGCCGTGAGCGCTCTGGGGAGGAGCGGGGACCCGGAGCGCTAGGCGTAACAGTACCCCCCCCCCCTTAGGTCTCCCCCTTTTTTTGTCCGGTAACTGCCTCCCCTGGGATGAGGACACCGGGAAAGAATGGAGGGTTTCCTCAACGGCAGGCAGTACAGCAGGAGTTGGAATGGGGAGGGAGGGCAGAGGGTGAAGCTTGGCACGGGGCAGGGTGACACAAGGACGGGAGCCATGAGGAGGCACAGATGCTTGCCTGACGGGACTGGGAGGGGGGGGAGAGGCACTTCCTATGGCAGGCAGAGTCCCAGTTCTTGATCTCCCCGGTGGTCCAATCAAGGGTGGGAGAATGAAGCCGGAGCCATGGCAGACCGAGGAGGACCTCAGAGGTACAGTTGGGGAGAACGAAGAGCTCAATCCTTTCGTGGTGGGGTCCAATACACATCAGGAGGGGTTCTGTGCGGTAACGCACGGTGCAATCCAGTCTGACTCCATTGACCGCGGAAATGTAGAGCGGCTTGACGAGACGGGTCACCGGGATGCTGAATTTATTCACAAACGACTCCAAAATAAAATTACCAGAGGCACCAGAGTCCAAGCAGGCCACGGCTGAGAGGGAGGAGTTGGCTGAAGGAGAAATCCGCACGGGCACCGTGAGACGTGGAGAAGCAGACTTGGAACCAAGAGACGCCACACCCACGAGAGCTGGGTGCGTGCGTGCGTTTCCCAGACGTGGAGGACGGATAGGGCAATCCACCAAGAAATGCTCGGTACTGGCACAGTAAAGACAGAGATTTTCTTCCCTACGGCGATTCCTCTCTTCCTGGGTCAGGCGAGACCTATCCACTTGCATGGCCTCCTCGGCGGGAGGCCCAGGCGTAGATTGCAACGGATACTGTGGGAGAGGTGCCCAGAGATCTAAGTCTTTTTCCTGGCGGAGCTCTTGGTGTCGCTCAGAAAAACGCATGTCAATGCGGGTAGCTAGATGGATGAGTTCTTGCAGATTGGCAGGAATCTCTCGTGCGGCCAGCACATCCTTGATGCGACTGGATAGGCCTTTTTTAAAGGTCGCGCAGAGAGCCTCGTTATTCCATGATAACTCGGAGGCAAGAGTACGAAATTGGATGGCGTACTCGCCCACTGAAGAATTACCCTGGACCAGGTTCAACAGGGCAGTCTCGGCAGAAGAAGCTCGGGCTGGCTCCTCGAAGACACTCCGGAGTTCAGCGAAGAAGGCCTGGACTGTGGCTGTGGCAGGATCATTGCGGTCCCAGAGCGGTGTGGCCCAAGACAAGGCCTTTCCTGAAAGAAGGCTTACTACGAACGCCACCTTAGACCGTTCTGAAGGAAACAAGTCCGACAACATCTCCATATGCAGGGAACACTGAGACAAAAATCCACGGCAGAGTTTAGAGTCCCCATCAAATTTGTCCGGCAGGGACAAGCGGAGGTTAGGAGCGGCCACTCGCTGCGGAGGAGGTGCAGGAGCTGGCGGAGGAGATGGTTGCTGCTGTAGCAGAGGCAGAAGTTGCTGTAACATGGCGGTCAACTGCGACAGCTGCTGTCCTTGTTGGGCAATCTGCTGCGATTGCTGAGCGACCACCGTGGGAAGATCAGCGAGACTTGGCAGCGGCACCTCAGCGGGATCCATGGCCGGATCTACTGTCACGATTCGGCTTCCAGGTAGTGGATCCTCTGTGTCAGCGAGGGATTGGCGTGGACCGTGCTAGTGGACCGGTTCTAAGAGGCTACTGGTTTTCACCAGAGCCCGCCGCAAAGCGGGATGGTCTTGCTGCGGCAGTAGCAACCAGGTCGTATCCACTAGCAACGGCTCTACCTCGCTGACTGCTGAGAAGGCGTGGGACAGAAGGACTAGGCAGAGGCAAGGTCAGACGTAGCAGAAGGTCGGGGGCAGGCGGCAAGGTTCGTAGTCAGGATGGGTAGCAGAAGTTCAGGTACACAGGCTTTGGACACACTAAACGCTTTCACTAGCACAAGGCAACAAGATCCGGCAAGGGAGTGCAAGGGAGGAGATCAGATATAGCCAGGGAGCAGATGGAAGCCAATTAAGCTAATTGGGCCAGGCACCAATCATTGGTGCACTGGCCCTTTAAGTCTCAGAGAGCTGGCGCGCGCGCGCCCTAGAGAGCGGAGCCGCACGCGCCAGCACAAGACAGCAGGGGACCGGGACGGGTAAGTGACCTGGGATGCGATTCGCGAGCGGGCGCGTCCCGCTGTGCGAATCGCATCCCCGACGGCCATGACAGTGCAGCGCTCCCGGTCAGCGGGACTGACCGGGGCGCTGCAGGGAGAAAGACGCCGTGAGCGCTCTGGGGAGGAGCGGGGACCCGGAGCGCTAGGCGTAACAGTCACATGTTACTTATATGTCAACAACAAACATAGGATAGGTGATTTAACCCTTACTCACCCCCATTTGCCAGGGGCGGGGTTTTTGTTTAAAGTCCCATACAAGTCTAAGGGAAATATATGTTACTGCATAACTACCAAACGGCTGGAGATATTTCGATAAGGCGTGGTCACATGTTACTTATATGTTCACTGAAAATATAGGATAGTTAATTTAACCCTTAACTACCCCCATTTGTGAGGGTCAGGGTTTTTGTTTAAAGTCCCATGCAAATCAATGGGAAAATGTATGTTCCCACATAACTTCCGTACGGCTGGAGATATTTCAATACCTGGTACACATATTACAGGTCGAGATAGGAGGTCGAGATCGGAATGACGGGATAGGAGGACAGGATAGGAGGTCGAGATATGAGGACGGGATAGGAGGTTGAGATAGGAGGCGGGATAGGAGGCCGGGATAGGAGGTTGAGATAGGAGGTCGGGATAGGAGGCCGGGATAGGAGGCCGAGATAGGAGGCCGGGATAGGAGGTCGGGATAGGAGGATGGGATAGGAGGCCGGGATAGGAGGACGGCATAGGAGGTCGGGATAGGAGGTCGGGATAGGAGGATGGAATATGGGGTTGGGATATGACAACCATATATATATATAAGGACGGGATATGAAGTCAAAAGCTTCCTCCTTTGTTTATTTTCCTTCCCAACAAGGATTAGGAAGGAAATACCGGGCAACTCCGAGTACTCAGCTAGTATAAAGATAAAGATGGTTCATTTGACTTCGAAAAAAAAATAGATTTTTTTTTTATCAGTATATATGTTTTTGAAAGTGGATTGAAAAGTGGGAATGGCATGTTGCATGACCAAGATTAAGGGTCTATTCACACTTCTGAATTTCCGTTTGCTGAATTCCACCTCAAATTAAAGCCCATAGACTTCTATGGGATTCTGTAGTCCCATTGTGTGAATAGACCCCAAGACACATACTTATGTATCATATTACATGTGCTTTTTTCGGTCAGTATTAAGGATGCAAGTTTTGACCCAAAGGGACAACTATCTCTGTTAGGCTAGGACATGCACCCACAGACAAAACAATGAACATGTGAAACCGGGCTCTTTTTTTTTTATTTATTTTTTTAAGAAAGAAAGTTGCATCTCTGCTTAACAGTGGCCTAGGCATAGACAACGTGGTGTAATTTTTGCTGGTTTGAAGCTTAACTGCAGTAATGTCTCTCATAACCAATTTAGCAAAGACAGGAAATAACATTGGGCTTTGTGGATTTAAAGGGGTTCAGAAAATTGTATTTAAATAAAACTATCACCTCAAGACATATAACTTACTAATATTACCTTATCACAAATTGTACAGTGTTTTTTTTTCTTCAGATGACGTGACAGGATGTTGTGTAGTCCCCTCATTGTTAGTGTGTTGTCTCCAGCTCTTGGCTCCTCCCTCTATCCATTGATCATGTATCATTCGCTGCTGTGTCAGGAGGTGTGGTTATATATTGTCTCTAGCCCCACCCCCTGAGTGATATCCCCACCTCTGACCAGCCCATACAGCCTACATTACCATCTCCCTGTCATAATCAGGTATACATATATATCTTTATTGGGACATTTCCGGAAGAATAAGGTGTGTTTAAAGCATGCTGCCTGGTGCTGAGCAACGCTACATGCAGAGGAGCAGACGGGGAATTAATGCTTTGTGATGTACAATACTACAATTCCAATGCACTTTTTGACTGACTAGTTTGAGTTTTCACCTTCCATAAATTGGCTTAGCCCTTTGATGCAATTTCGGAATAACTAGGCCACACACTGTCTTCGAAGAACGTTCTCAAAAGAGGTGAAAAGATGTCAAACAAGTGTTTAAAATACATTGAAAATGTAGCGCACCAAATTGCAAAGGATTTTGGCACATACAGTTTTACTTATTACCCCACCCACCACCACCAATTTGTCTATTATTTTTAAATATGCAGCTATTTTTTATTTTAACTTTTTTAATCAAAAACAACTCAACCTTAAAACGCATACTACCCACAGAAAGACAAGGGGAAGCCATCCAACAGTCCTAGCCAGATGTATTAAAGTACCAATAGGATATGTACAAAGTGCAATCACAAAAGACTTGGTCAGAGTTATTTATTTATAATGGACATGCTGGACTATAAAGGATCAGCTGCTGCCCACCGCCGCCTCAACTTTCAGTGCAGCAGAAATGTTTTTGTCCTCTTCTCCAGATCTGGGCCTCCACACAATCCTGTCTCTCAGCTCTACAGGCAGTTCTTTCCGCCTCATGGCTCGATTTTGCTCTGATATACATTATCAGCTGTGTGACCTTATATAGACATGACTGTGTCTTCCCAAATCGTGTCCAATCATCTGAATTTACCACAGTTGACCCCCAACTAAGGTGGAGAAACATCTCAGAGATGATCAGGAGAAATGGGAAGAGCCAGAGCTAAATATCAAGTGACATAGCAAAAGGTTTGGATACTTACAGTATATCCACATAACATCTTGTCATTTTCAAGAAATTTGCTAAAATTTCAAAAATGCACATTCTCATTAAGTGCAGAATGATAAGAACTGTTTGTTTTTTTTTGCTTTATTTTTTCATTTTAGCACAAGAATACAACATAACAAAATGTGAAAGGGTCTGTGTATTATGTAAATATGTGTGTATTATTTATATGTGGGAGACATGTCTATGAGGGCGATTTCTCAAATAATCAATAACTTATTGATTTATCAATAACTATATAAGTACATAACTAGTATCAGTAATATGTATTTTTCCATTAATAATTATTTATTATTAAATAAAAATTTCTATTACTGTAATTATTAAATCCATTTTATTTAATACAGTAATAGATCCAAAATAGTAGGAGATACTTTTCTTTATTGAACCAATTTTTTTTTTATTTATTTTTTTAAATAAACCAAATGTGCATAATGAGAACTAAGCCTAAAGGTGGCCAAGGACAATTTTTATAGCTCAATAGTTGCTAAGACCAATAAATAGCACCCATACTAGCAGTACACTATGAGATCATCAGGAGAGGTTCAAGCTCACTATATTAACCATTACAATAATATTCATGCCCTTGTCACAGCTTTAATGAGATTACAATGATAATATTCTCCTTTTTTTTCCAGAAACAGTGCCACTCTTGTCCAAAGGTTGGGTCTGGTATTGCAGTTCAGTCCTGTTCAGCTTAATTATTGCAGCCAATGAAAAAGAGTAGTGCTGTGTGAGGAGGGAGAATCTGATATTTTTCTGTTATCTTCGCATTTAAGGCAAATTTCTACCAACTTACAAAAGACAAAATTGTAACAATTAATAATAAATATGTGTTGTGTAACTAATGTGCCATTTTAACCCCTTAGGGACCAAGGACGTACTGGTATGTCCTTGGTCCTGCTCCCGTGATATAACCCAGGGTTACACGGAAACCCTGCGTCATATCACGGCGGGCCCGGCGTCATAGTGAAGCCAGGACCCGCCGCTAATAGCGCGCAGCGCCGATCGCGGCGCCGCGTGCTATTAACCCTTTAGCCGCGCGCTCAAAGCTGAGCCACGCGGCTAAAACTGAAAGTGAAAGCTGACGGTTAACTCAGTGGGCTGTTCGGGATAGCCGCGGCGAAATCGCGGCATCCCGAACAGCTTACAGGACAGCGGGAAGGCCCCTACCTGCCTCCTCGCTGTCCGATCGCCGAATGACTGCTCAGTGCCTGAGATCCATGCATGAGCAGTCATGCGGCAGAATCGTCGATCACTGGTCTCCTATGAGAAACCAGTGATCAATGATGAAGATCAGTGTGTGCAGTGTTATAGGTCCCTATGGGACCTATAACACTGCAAAAAAAAAAGTGAAAAAAAAAGTGAATGAATATCATTTAACCCCTCCCCTATTAAAAGTTTGAATCACCCCCCTTTTCCCATAAAAAAAAAAAAACACAGTGTAAATAAAAATAAAAATAAACATATATGGTATCACCACGTGCGGAAATGTCCGAATTATAAAAATATATCATTAATTTAACCGCTCGGTCAATGGCGTGCGCGCAAAAAAATTCCAAAGTCCAAAATAGTGCATTTTTGGTCACTTTTTATATCATTTAAAAATGAATAAAAAGTGATCAATAAGTCCTATCAATGCAAAAATGGTACCGTTAAAAACTTCAGATCCCGGCGCAAAAAATTAGCCCTCATACCGCCCCATACACGGAAAAATAAAAAAGTTATAGGGGCCAGAAAATTTTAAACGTATTAATTTTCCTGCATGTAGTTATGATTTTTTCCAGAAGTACGACAAAATCAAACCTATATAAGTAGGGTATCATTTTAATCGTATGGACCTAGAGAATAAAGATAAGGTGTCATTTTTACCGAAAAATGTACTACGTAGAAACGGAAGCCCCCAAAAGTTACAAAACAGCGTTTTTTTTCAATTTTGTCGCACAATGCTTTTTTTTTCCATTTCACCGTAGATTTTTGGGCAAAATGACTGACGTCATTACAAAGTAGAATTGGTGGCGCAAAAGATAAGCCATCATATGGATTTTTAGGTGCAAAATTGAAAGAGTTATGATTTTTTAAAGGCAAGGAGCAAAAAACGAAAATGCAAAAACGGAAAAAACCCCGGTCCTTAAGGGGTTATTAATAATGTTTGTCTGTAATTCTGCTCCCTTAGGGAATATGTCCACTGTAATTGCTTCAATAAGCTGCAGACACCATTGAATAGCTGTTAGGGTATTAAAACAAACTGCACCTTTCCAGGAGCTGATGGTGGTTGCCAAACTTAGAAAACACCTTTTAATTTCTCAGCCAAGTGTCAAGAAGGTGGGGCTCAGCTGCTCAAGTGTCCCAACTGACCCCCCCCCCCCCCTCCCTCGCCTTAACTTTCCAGCTCCTTTTTGATTGTAAGTCTAACTCTATACATCAATCAAGAAAGGGATGGGAGACATAGGTGACCGGGGAAGTGTGCCAGACTATGACACTTAAGCAGTTGGGCTTCACCTCCTTGACACTTGACTGAGAAATAAAGAGACCCATAGTGTGTAACTCTGGTGCCTTAAGTACATTTTACTCCTTAGTGACGTAACCAATTTAAGCTTTGGATAGCTGTTAGGGTATAAAAGCAATCTGTAACTTTCCTGGAGCTGATGTCGGTTGCTAAACTTAAAAAACACCTTTTAATTTATCAGCCAAGTGTCAAAGGGGCAGTGCTCAGCTGCTCAAGTGCCACATCCTGAAATGCCTCTTGGCTCATCCTCACCTCCCAGCTTCTCCTTGATTGACATAGAGAGTCCTGTTCACCAGTCAAGGATGGACTGGGAGGTACGGCATGTTAGGAAACATTCCAGGCTGTGGCACTTAAGCAACTCGGACCAACCTCCTTGACACTTAGCTGAAAATTTTGGAGATTTTATACGTTTGTCAGCCACCTCAGCTCCAGGAAAGGTCCTTTACTTATAATGTTTACTAAACATGTCAGAAGTGACATGCTGGGATTAGTAGACTACTTTCTGCAACCTAGGCACATTCTATATCCTGAGCAAGGATAATATTAAGGGAAGCAATAAAAATAATTTCCTGCATTATTTTCAAATTTATAAAAAATAAATAAATAAAATAATAGAGATATCTTGCAAATAATGATATTTTGCTACCACTTTTATGATATGATAGACCAGGCAGACTGTACCTGTGGGTATGCTTGGGTCTAGGAGAGTTCCTCTATATATACTGTATATAGAGCACTGTTCCCAAACATGGGACTTGCCATCTGTTGCAAAACTACAACTCCCATCATACCCAGACAACCATGTCATATCGCACGAAAAAATGTATGTTACTCAGTACCTTATCCTGATCATGTACATATAATTTTATGTGTCCAGCACCTATATTTCTTTCACAAATACCTTCTATCTTCTGCTTACTTTGTCATTCTGAGCTTTGAAAGGGGCGTGTCCTCATTCTGCATGACTCATCTTCCTCCCTGAGTCTGCTGTGCTGTGTCTCATTATCCATTTACTGAGCAGGTTGCTTTGTACCCTCTCCTCTCTGAGTCTACTATGCTGTGCTGGATCTCTTTATCCAGTCACTGCACACTGCTCTGTACTCTCTTCTCTCTGTTTTCATGCTGTAGTCTGATAGGACAGGAGTAAGCACAGAGCAGTGTTAGTCCTGCCCTCGCTAACTGGACTTTGTCCTTGCCTGTGCTTCAGCTAGGACAAAGTGATGCTGCAGCCGGACAGGATTATGTTCAAGATGGTATGGGGACCCCTAGTGGTCTTTTTTTATAAGCCATGATTTCTACAAAAAAGGATATAATTTTTTTTATGAAGTATTTTAGAAAGGTTTATATTTTGCCAAGATTTACAACATATAACATTTCTTTGGATCTGACAGTGCCCATTTAAGCTCTAAAAATACTGTATAGGCAGTGGTTTCCAACCTGTGGCTCTCCAGCTGTTACGAAACTACAACTCCCACCATGCCCAGACAACCTTCGGCTGTCCAGTTATGGTGGGAGTTTTAGTTTTACAACAGCTGGAGAGCCACAGGTTGGGAAATACTGGTGTACAGGATGTTTATATACAGTGATAGAACAAAGCCCTCAGTTCTTTTTCCTATTTACAGCTCCCGCAGGTCCGAGGTTTTTTCTCTCCTCCTGCATTAGGGACACAGATTAAATATTTATTTATCGGAGATGTCACAAACATTACTACAAATGCATCAAGTCACTTCAAGTCAGCGGCTTATGATTATTTCAGATCCCATCCAAGGACTCAATATTCCCTATCTCTCGCCTGATCTCACACAACCCCAGCAGATGCTTGATCCTTTTTTTTTTTCTCCCCCTATGCACTTGTTTAGGAAGAAGCAGCAGAGACTTGCAGCTGAGAGTTGAAGCTGCTCATATAACAAGATATTGTAAAACACAATGTCCTATCAATGACCACTGTGACTGCATTGGCCAGGATAGAACAATTTACACCTAACCAGTTACACCATAACATACCCCCCCCCCCCCCCCACACACACACACACACACACACACACACACACACTTCCTCCTCCTCCTCCTCCTTTTTCTTCTTCTTTTTCTACTTATTCTTTTTCTTCTGCTTCATTTGTCATCATTCATCTTCTTCTGCTTCATATGTCACCCCCATTCTTCTTCTTCTGCTGTTGCTTCTTCTTCTTCTCCTGTTTCATATCTCAACCCACTTCTTCTTCTCCTCCTCTTCCTCTTCCTCCTCCTCTCACCCCCATTCTTTTTCTGCTGCTGCTTCTTCTTCTCCTGTTTCATATCTCGCCCCAATACTACTTCTTCTCCTTCTCCTCCTCCTCTCACCCCCATTCTCCTTCTTCTGCTGTTGCTTCTTCTCCTGTTTCATATCTTGCCCCACTTCTCCTCCTCCTCTTCCTCCTGCTCTTCCTCCCTCCTCCTCTCACCCTCATTCTTTTTCTGCTGCTTCCTCTTCTTCTCCTGTTTCATATCTCGCCCCACTACTACTTCTTCTCCTCCTCCTCTTCCTACTCTTCCTTCTCCTCCTCCTCTCACCCCCTTCTTCTTCTTTTTCTTCTTCGGCTTCATATCTCCCCCCCCCCCCCCCTTCCTTCTTTTCCTTCTTCTTCTGCTTTATATCTCACCCCTTTCTTCTTCTCCTTCTCCTTCTTCTTCTTCTTCCTTTTTCTCTTCTTCTGCTTCACATCCCCCTTCTTAATTTCCTTCTCCTTCTGCTTCATATTTCACCCCCTTCTTCTTCTCCTTCTTCTTTTGCTTCATATCTCACCCACCTTCTTCTTCATTTGCTTCATACAGTGGGGCAAAAAAGTATTTAGTCAGCCACCAATTGTGCAAGTTCTCCCACTTAAAAAGATAAGAGAGGCCTGCAATTGTCATCATAGGTATACCTCATCTATGAGAGACAGAATGAGAAAAAAAATCCATAAAATCACATTGTCTGATTTTTTAAGAATTTATTTGCAAATTATGGTGGAAAATAAATATTTGGTCACCTACAAATAAGCAAGATTTCTGGCTCCCACAGACCTGTAACTTCTTCTTTAAGGGTGCATTCACACTGAGGAATTCAAGAGGAATAATAATTTTGGTCAGGAAATTGTTGCCTTCTCCATCAAGCGGAATTCAAGCGGAATTTCCAAGCGGAAATGAAGAGGAATGGAGAAGGAGGCTATTTAATCTACTTTTCTGAATTCCGCTCGAATTCCACTTGAAAACGATGCCAGGCAGAATTTTTTTTTTACCATTGACTTCTATTGGATTTTGCTTGCGGATTCCGCTTGAAGAATGAACATGTTCTTTCTTCAAGCAGAAAGGAATTCAGCATCGGAATTCTGTTAGCAGAATTTCTGCAGTGTGAACAGGACAGCAGAAATAACATTAAAGTCAATGGGCAGAGGAGATGTGCATTAAATTGGAGCGGAGAGTTCAATAGGAATTACTAGAGTAAATTCCTCTTGAATTACTCTGTGTGAAAATATTCTCTGTCCTCCACTTGTTACCTGTATTAATGGCACCTGTATGAACTTGTTATCAGTATAAAAGACACCTGTCCACAACCTCAAACAGTCACACTCCAAACTCCACTATGGCCAAGACCAAAGAGCGGGACACCAGAAATAAATTGTAGACCTGCACCAGGCTGGGAAGGCTGAATCTGCAATAGGCAAGCAGCTTGGTGTGAAGAAATCAACTGTGGGAGCAATTATTAGAAAATGGAAGACATACAAGACCACTGATAATCTCCCTTGATCTAGGGCTCCACGAAAGAGCTCACCCTGTGGTGTCAAAATGATCATAAGAATGATGAGCAAAAATCCCAGAACCACATGTGGGACCTAGTGAATGACCTGCAGAGAGCTGGGACCAAAGTAACACACTACGCCACCAGGGACTCAAATCATGCAGTGCCAGACGTGTCCCCCTGCTTAAGCCAGTACATGTCGGGGCCCGTCTGAAGTTTGCTAGAGAGCATTTGGATGATTCAGAGGAGTATTGGGAGAATGTCATATGGTCAGATGAAACCAAAGTAGAACTTTTGGTAAAAACTCAAGTCGTCGTGTTTTGAGGAGAAAGAATACTGAGTTGCATCCAAAGAACACCATACCTACTGTGAAGCGTGGGGGTGGAAACATCATGCTCTGGGGCTGACCAAATACTTATTTTCCACCATAATTTGCAAATAAATTCTTTAAAAATCAGACAATGGATTTTTGTTCCTCATTGTGTCTCTCATAGTTGAGAGTGGGAGAACTTGCACAATTGGGGGCTGACTAAATATTTATTGGCCCCACTGTATCTCACCCCCCTTCTTCTTCTTCTTCTCCTCCTCCCACCCTACAGAAAATTAGGAGCGGCTGTGCCAGTGTCACACTTAATAGACATAATTCTTAGCAGTCCTTAACAGGTCCTCCATGCTAAAGGTGATGAGATCCTCCTTCCCAGTGTAAAGACCAACACAAGACACTTTTCCTTTGCTCCCAGTCTGATAAACTCTTCCCTCAATTTGCCATCAAGGTGATTATCCTAATTAATGCCCATCTAATTAAATTACTGTCAGCAGACAACCAATGGCAGCAGGCGTCTCATCAACATCTCCCTGCATAAGGATCACAATGTTGTCTTATTGCTGCATGGGAGTCAATTGGCCAATCTGTGAGGGCCCCCCCTTGCAATAAAAAAAAAAAAAAAGCAAGCAGAGATGTGAAGAGGCAGCACCAAGGGTTGGAGACTAGGAGGCATTAATTGTTCCCCTGGATGGGTGCTCTCCATGCAAAAAGGGGGCTGAGGGGTTAGTCTGGTGCTAGCTATGCAGTTGGATCATTGCATCTCTCCCTCTATGATGCTCTCCAAGAAATTCCTGAGTGTGAACAGCAGCTACCCCCATGTAGGAGCCTCAGAGCTTGCTTTGCATGAACATCCCATTATCTCCACTCCTGACAACCTGGAGAGAAGTTCACCTCTGAAAAAAACTACCAGGGGGATGACGAATCAGTCAGATCCAGACAATTTCCCTGACTCCAAGGAGGCACCAGGGGACGGACAGAGGAGTAAGCTGTCTCCTGTCTTGGATGGGGTCTCTGAGATTCGTCATAATTTCGATGGATCTGCAGCAGATCGCTATCTCCTCCCTCAGTCCAGTCAGTCCCAGTCTTCTGCAGCTCCAACTACTATGTTCCCTTATCCCAGTCAGCATGGACCGGCTCACCCAGCTTTCTCTATCGGGAGCCCCAGCCGCTACATGGCTCACCACCCGGTCATCACCAATGGAGCTTATAACAGCCTCCTGGGCAATTCCTCCCCTGGCACCGGATACCCTGGCACCGGATACCCTTACACGCAGCAGTACGGGCACTCCTACCAGGGGCCACCCTTCTACCAGTTCTCCACCGCTCAGCCCGGACTGGTGCCCGGCAAGGCTCAGGTCTATCTGTGCAACAGGCCCCTATGGCTCAAGTTCCACCGGCACCAGACCGAGATGATCATCACCAAGCAGGGCAGGTGGGTGCCAGCCTGTGCATTGCCGGGAGGTCACTGCACCTGCTGCTCTGCAGGATGCTACCGGCATTATTATTATTACTACTACTTTTAGTTATCTTACTGTTTTATATAATTATTATTATCAGGTTTTTTTTCTTAGCAATTTTAGTGTTATTGATGTTTAGAAATATTGTATTATTATTGATATTTATAAATACTGTTCAGTTATAATAATAATCAATACATAATTTAATATAATAATACATTATTATTGTAATAACAACAGTAATATTTTTTATAATTATTAACATGTTTTATAATAATAATAACAATAATTATTATTATTATTTTTATTAGTATTATTAGTATCCCTTCAATGCTGATGTCTTGATACTATAATGCATTACCAGACGTGAGATCATTACATTTGAGAAATATAGTTTCCAAATATTTTTATATTTAGTGTATGTATATATATATATATATATATATATATATAAATACAATTATTATTATTATATATATTTTTGAATACAGTAATATTAGTTCTGTGTATCAATATATGTTGATATACACAGAAGTCATACACACACACACACACACACATATATATATATATATATATATATATATGCATTGACCATACACATACATTTTATACACATAGATGAATGAATAAATATATACACACAAACATATCTATTATACATATACATACAATAAACACACACCTATTGTCTTTTTAATGTGTATCCATTATTCTTCTACATTTTTAAATATTATTTCTCTCTCTCTTTTTGTTTTGTTCTGTTCCCCAGACGTATGTTCCCCTTCCTAAGTTTTAATGTCTCGGGTCTGGACCCCACAGCACATTATAACATTTTTGTAGATGTGATTCTTGCTGATCCCAATCATTGGAGATTTCAAGGGGGCAAATGGGTTCCTTGTGGCAAAGCGGACACCAATGTACAAGGCAAGTCCCAATTAACACTTTCTCTTCTAATCTCTGACACTCTTTTAGGTGAGAAACCTTAATTAGAGTCTTTTGTAATGTGGAGAAAGCCTGGGATTCTAGGAGCAGATGATAGAGGAGAAGGAGCTGGGTGCTAGAGAAAATAATATGCAAATGATGGAATTCATGTAACTATAATGAAGGCTCAGATATGTCAGTGCACGGCTTGGATACATGGTGTACCTTTATTTTTGGAA